>NC_066525.1:7938158-7945658 GCF_024679095.1 Eriocheir sinensis
GGTGTTGACGTCACGTGTATGGGATCTTCCGATGTCGACCTTGCTGCTGCTACCGCCACAAGAAGCCCCGCCTCAGTGTTATTGCTTAGTTATCAGTCTCCTAGATTACTCTTATATTTTTTTTTTCAGCACATAGGCAACAAAAGAAAAGATGTAAAAAAAACGCTAAATGTTGCTCTCATATAGTGATAAGTATAAAATGGCCAAAAGATATCAAAACACCTCTCAAGTAGGCAGCCAGAAGGGGAGTCCTTCCTGGGGGAATTTGTGGTCTCCCCCTAGGCGGGGACTCCGAGGCATTGCGTATTTGTGCCATTTTGAATTTTAAATTTTGGGAAAAGGTGTGTATGTTGTGTGAATGTAGTGTGGTGTGGAAAGAGAGAGGATCTGTCTCTAGAGAGCATGCTGAACTAGTCTCTGGTGTTGATGAGACAATAGGGAAACGGAAGGTGAGGATATGGGATCTTCCGATGTCGACCTTGCTCCAACTGGCGCCACAAGAAGCCCCGCCCACCGCTGACCTCTGGCGCCGTTTCAGTGCCATCGCCTTGCCACGCCACACAGCCCTAATGAGATCCGTACCAGCAGTCAAAATGGCTTCTAAGGCATGGACCTTCGGCTTTTTTTTATTTTTTTTATAACATACCAGGAATCCAGGTATCAGCTTGACTTGACACCAACTTCCTGGCTGAAAACGAGGCAGCCCCGGCGACAAACATTAGAAGTAAATAAACTTATAATAGAGAAATTAAATATACACAGAAGACCACTTTGTTTTGCATTCATTGTTCACGAGATCTTCGACTGTGAGGAAATCGATGCGGTACTAAATGCGATTCGACAACAATGCGCAGGGGAAATCCAATGTGTAGAATTCTTGAAAACATATACAGAAATAGAAAAGCGACTATTAAACTTCATAATTCCAATAAAAAAAGTTGGACAATGGGATGCCACACCACCTAAACTGTGTAAGACTGCTTAAGCGAAGGCCCCGTCAGAACATGTATATTGACTCTTATAAAGATGGATACATCGATGCTGAGTATCACTAAAATGGATAAGAACATTGCAACTGGATCAGATAACTGCTGTTGTTGTTATCATTGTTGTTCAAAGATTGCTCCCTCCTTATAGGGGGAGCATGGGCCTTTGCCAATGGCAGCCCGTAGCAGGGTGCCGACAGACCGACTCTGTTGGTTGACCTCAGTCGAGCCGACCAAGTCGGTCTGTCGACGAGGACTGGCTTGTCTCTGCAGATAGCTGACAAAAGATTATATAATATAATCAACTAATATTAAAAAATGGCAAGTCAGGACACATATAAAGGAAAGGAAAGAAAATGGATAAAAAGAGTGACACGATTTGGATATTCCGGATGACGACTCTTGTATAAACCGGTGTGGATGTATTGGACGATGACTGAAAAATCAATGTGGATATTCATGACAAGTCTTATAAAAAACTGATGCGGGAGAAAGCTTGAGGAAGCATCCGGGCACGTAAGAGAAGTCTCACCTTGACAAGTCCGACCTGCCCGCAGGTTCACGATTTCTTTCCTATTTCAGCTATGTATGACCTGTGTATATAGTATTCTTCTTACAAACAAGTCCCTAAAACAATAAAAGGGCTTTACCCTATACTTTATACACGAATATGCAGAGCCACACACAATAAGTGACAGGAGTCATTACTATGTACTAAGAAGAGGGTGTGCTCCTCCTCCTGCCCATCACTGTCTTTCATGAAAATGTGTGCATACGTCTCTGAGCGACCATCGAGCGTCATGACGCTGCTGTTTTGTTGCATCACTGACTAACGAACGAACCAACTAAATTGTCCATAAAAGTAAAATATCAGATCGATGTTTCTTTTAAGAGTGACATACTCTCGGAGCAAATGCCCGGTAAGTGTTTATCTTGATAGAAATCTGATGTTAACATCTGAGTAAGAATTTAAAAAAAGAAAAAGGAGGCTGCACCGTTGCAGTCGTGGGCCCGGCACTCACGTTCCCAGCCACGTGCCGCTGCCAGTACGCAGCAGACAGTCCTCTCGGCGCGATTGCGTACGCCACACTTCACAAGTTCACACACCGCACAAACAAAAACACTAAGAGTACACGAGAGAAAGTCTGGCACGTTGGGGCTGGGCACGATGATACTCCGCTTGCATCAGCCGGGGCTACCACTGCATGCGAGAAGGGGATATATTGAGCGGTGTAAGGTCACCCGAGTCCTTCGGACTCCTTCCACCCCTTGGCATAATTATTTGTAACTTCAGACTCGCATTCTCGCCGCAGACTCCCGATACAGCTACTTTCTATGACCACAGACAAGAAATCAGGTTCTCGTGATTTTTTTCCCGTCCAAAGCGCAGAAATTGGTGGTTTCATGACTCTAGTTCTGGTAAGTAGTCAGACAACTACTTACCAGAACTAGAGTCATGAAACCACCAATGGAAATCCCCACGACTTCTAAGAGAGACATATAATAGATGTACTAAACCGTCTATTTGCCCTACAGGAGGGCAACCGGTCCGTCTAACAGTGAGTCACCAGCGAGTCACCACTCCGGCGGCTTCAGCAAACATACCACCGCCCGTCTGCAGGTCCGTACGTCGCCTTTTGAATCTCACATGTTTGAATTTAGGAGTTTGCCTTTTGAATCTCACATGTTTGAATGTAGGAGTTTGCCTTTTGAATCTCGTGTTTTGATTTGAGAGTTTAACAGTCTTGTCGAAATGAGTTGTTGATATCGTTGTTGTTGTTGTTGTTGTTGTTGTTGGTGGTGGTGGTGGTGTTGATGGTGGTGGTGCTGCTGCTAACGATGATGAAAATGATGATGATGATGTTGTTAATGATGATGTTAATGATAATGATGATAGTGATGCATCTTGATGTTGGTAATGATGGCGTTGATGTAAATAATGATGGTAATGATGATGTTTCGGATTTTGTTTTTGTTATTGTTAATGTTGTTGCTATTAATGATGTTTATTTTAGCATTATGGTGTGCTAAGTCGATCATTGTATTAACTGTATCTATGAAGAGAAGAGCATTACTACATCACCAACATCATCAGCAGGTTGCATCATTCAACTGCAGGGCACAGGTAACTCCCAAGTGTTTCCATTCGCTTTTGTTTCGTGTCTCTGGTTTCCCATCACACCGTCTTCTGTGAACTGCCTCTCCTTGGGTCTTCTAAGTAATGCGGTTATTCCCCGTTTGCCACACTGTCCACCTGTTGAACTTCCTCCTTATACGTATGTTAATTCTGACTTTTGCCATCTCTCGATAATCACTATTGTCTGTTCTCGTATCCATTTACAGTTTTTCGTATCCATTATAGTGACACCCAACATCAATCTCTCCATCCCTGTTGATGAACGTAGGGAGAGAGATCAATCCATCAACGCATGCTGTTTGGTGATGACATCGTGATACGCAACACCCCCAAAGACGCAATAGAGTTGATTAAGCAATGTAGGGAAGTCTTAAGATCATCAGGAAGACGGAAAGGGAATAACTACACGCAAAAATGACTGGCACTATTACTGGCCGTATTACTAAGCATTTTGTCGCCTAAGTTCACCTATTTGACAAGGCTTTCCTAGGACTTTTGGGCATTTCCAGGAGTAGTTTTTTGACCTGATGGTAGTTTGTCCCTTCTTCTGTACCATGAACCTAAAGAAACACTCATAAGAACTCAATTGCCTCCCTCTTAGACCTTTAGAAATAGTTGATGTTAGAAGCGAAAGTGTTTTATAATACCAACCTCAACATATCGCTGGTCATGATAAAGAAAACAGTTACACTTTTATTTAGGGTGGAAGTCATTGTTAAACATTAAATTATTGCGGGATGTATGAAGGAGCAACAGACTGCGGTAGTAGGCTATGTAGACAATCTTTTTATGGCAGTTCCACTCAATGCAGTGAAACAAAATCATATAGTAACCAATCAATAAATACGGTAAAACAAAGTGAAAGAGATTGGTTAGCGTAATAATGAAGCTACTTTCGTTGTTGACATAAAAAGACACGGGGATAGAGAAAACAAGGGCCGCCCAGATGTCAATATTTACGTCTGCGTCCCCGGACCAAAACAATGCCGCGTGTGTTTCTGATGCAACTCCTGACCAGCTTTCGTGGGCGCGTAGAGGAAACGTACTGCGCTCCTCCACCCTGTGACCTTTGCATTCCGAGAGAGAGAGAGAGAGAGAGAGAGAGAGAGATGCCACTACGTATATCCCGTTGTTTACAGGGTTACCCAGACTGCGTATAGCGTAAACAGTCGTAGTATATGATGATGCAACTAACCCAGTGTGTGGCACCATGGGCCGCGCCTCCTTTTTCAATACACCCCATTGGTCGAGCGCTCCGTCGGGCTCAACTGAATGGGTTTTTTTGTGGCCTTCATGGGGTTGACGGGATGAGTTGCCAGTAAGTAAACGAGTCGCTCATTGATTCTTGAAAATAGTGTTATTAGTTCGTGTATCGTGTTATTTCTCACTCTTTTCCTCATTTTACTATTCCAAATTCAATGGTATGCAGTCTTGAAATAAAATCCATGGCAGTTTTCCTCTCGAGATTAGGAGCTGGTGTTGGCGCTCTGCAGCACACTGGCAATGTTATGTTCGACTACTTAACCGAACGTCGGGCTTGTGGGAATCAGAAACACCACCACCGCCGTACGTGTATTATACTCTCCACTCGTTATCTACAAACATCGCTACACATCTTATCGCCATGACAGGTTAGTACTTTTAATAAGTAAGAGCCGAGCTTGTGGTACTTGTGCAGTTACTTTATAATGTCAAGAACTTGGTTTTCTCATTATTGACAAGTTTATACCGAAGCCGGTTAGAACCTTCATGTTCTTGATTGAATTAATAGGGTACAACTCTGTGAACTACTGCATCATAAGATCCGCTGTTATTACTACTGTTTTTGCATTAACACCATATACCAAAAAAACACTAGTAGGAAAAAGGACACTGTGACTTCTTGTAGAAATTAGAAGAAAAAAATCTGTTGTAAACTGTCAGTTTATAACTTCCCTCATCCAACATATTCTTCCTGGTATTAATGTCCACTGATCTCTCACCAGCCACGATGAAACAGAACTTCGGGGAGGCGACCCTTCACATGCTCCAGCCGAAGGCACTCTTCAGCTTCGCATCTCAGTCCTTGGGATTTGTCACCCAGTCCCTCGGGTACCGGGACCCAGCTGCGTATGCCAACGCTAACGAAGACGATCCCTTTGGTCTGGACATTCGCCAGAAGGACGAGGAGACCGGGCTAGACATATACTCGCTGAGTGAGGTGTCCCAGCACGAGACCTTCGACGACTGCTGGATAGTCGTCTTTGATAAGGTGAGTTGCGTTGTGAACGGTTGTTGTTCAGCTGCGAGATCATTAGTCATTGGAAAAAGCTACTCAGAGGAAATTGCGTATTTACATTTAGCTGGTGAAATAATGAAACTTAAGTTAGTCAAATTCAGTTTAGTTGAGTCAGACGATCATTTTAAGCTGACCTACTTTAGGAAGTCAGCAACTTTAATTGGTTATAATCATTAGCATTATTATTATAGCCATTAATGTTCTTTCTCCCTGTTTGATCGACAGGTGTATGATGTAACCAGTTTCCTCCTGGAGCATCCTGGGGGAGAGGAGGTGATGCTGGAGAATGCCGGCAGGGACGCCACCCTCGCCTTCCGCGCCGTCGGCCACTCTGCCCTTGCCGTGCGAGCCCTCGACGAGTACTTGGTAGGGATCCTGTGCCACGGGGAGAGGATCTACTCCAACGAAGACTCCTACCGGCGGGGTGACCGATAAGGACACGCCACCAGACCAACAAGACTACCGGCATTGCTCCATCCCGGCAGGATTGGTCATCGTCAAGGAGTAGCGAGTCATCATCCTCACGCCACTCGTCTCATCACGGAGTCATGTGTACATTCAGCATCATCATTGCATCCTCCTTTCCATTAGTCATCTAAGTTATACATTTAAACAAGTATCATAAACCGATCGTCGTCTACACCTCGCCACTTTTACGTTCCCTCCACTTATTAAATCATATATATATATATATATATATATATATATATATATATATATATATATATATATATATATATATATATATATTATTTTTTTATATTTATTTTTCGAATAAAACTTTTGTGAAATGTTCCTCAATTAATTATTCACCCAAAGGTAAACAACTTGTACAGACAAAATAAATTCATCACCGAGTCCAGGTTACGGGGTGGAGGTGTGCGGCTCGAAGAGAATCACCTTCCGCCCCTCCTTGCCTAACGAGATAATGCTCAGGGAAGCACGGGGACGCTGTAAGCTCCCCTTCCCCTGTCTGCACCTCCGTCTCCTGCATCTACCCTGCCCTCACCACCTTGACAACTCGCTTACTCCCTTTTCACATCGGTCCCATGCACGCAACGGATTCAAGGCAATGCCACTTTGAAGGACATGATTGGATTGTAGCCGAAAAGTTCAGGCGTGAAAAATATGATTGCAACAACCTCTTTTTTTTCACAATATAAGGCGGCTTTTCGTTTAAACTTGAAGGTTTTCATTGATGAAAGTTGAGCGTTGCTGTGCGGGGGTTACGCAATACGAAGCCGAACTATGGAGTATAGCAACCTGTCACCTCACACCAAAAATGATAAAAGAAAATCATAATAATGTTAAAGTATTAATGATAATAATAATAATTATAACATGACTAGTTTCACGTGATATCCAATATGGAATCAAGTTGTCAAAGGTTGAAGAGTAAATGTGTGTCATTCACCATGGCCTGATCGTGTGCTGGACTCACAATCGCTTCGCTTTGGGCTTAGAGCTACAAATTCGCATCTTTGGGTACGGCGGGGACGTCACATCACACCCATCACACACCCAGGAGGTGGGTCACCCTAAGTACCCATTCACTGCTGAGTGGACAGGTGGCACGGATGAAAGGACACTGCAATTTGTCCACTTCGCCCAGGAATCCATCTCGGGACATCTCGGTTGAAGCGAGCGTGCTAATCACTGCACTAAGGAGTTCCGTGTGTGTGTGTGTGTGTGTGTGTGTGTGTGTGTGTGAAGATGGATAGAAAAAAATACTGATCGATTGACTAATTGATTGATTGATAGGTATATTGACAGGTAAATAACAGAGCAGCAGATATATAAAGAGATGGACGTCGATAGATAAATTGACAAAATAATTCTGGCACTTTCGTTTATGTCCGACGAGTCAAACAATTCAGAAATTAGAGGCATGCCATCAGTGCTCGGTCATATATTTCAGGCTTCAGCTAGAGATTCACGCCCGTGTACATAGCAACGTGTTAAATATAGAAGGCCTTCCTCCTCTGTTTAACATGTACAGTACGAGGCGTGATGTAACAAGCAGCGCGTGTTAAAAAGTAACCCAGTGTGGTGTTGCTACCCAGGGGCGAGTAGGTGGACCACGATGAGGCTGTTTGTGG
>NC_066525.1:7950658-8083688 GCF_024679095.1 Eriocheir sinensis
TCAAAGGAGTGGCCCAATTGAGGCACAGGGCAGGAGAACGAGAGGAAGACTGAAGCGAAAGTGGATGGACTGCATAAGGATTGATTTTATGAGGTTTCGATTCATGGAGCCGCGAAAGCATAAGGAAGGATATAAGAGAGAAAATTAAGTAAAAATAAAATATAACAGCTCTTAGAAGACGATGTGTATATAGTCGGACTGGCTGGCTAGACCCCACACCAAGAGAAAGAAGAGGACACTCACAGCAAACATTTAGGTCAGCCGTGAGAATAGCCAGCGAAGGAATCACATCTTACGCCAAAACTAATTAGAGGTCACTATTTAGCCGGTCAGCGAAATTAGAGGTCAGGGTCAATTTGAACAGAAGTAATGAATATACACAACGATCAGATGGCAAAAAAATGACGTCTTTAATCAAGCAAGCACAGAAATCAAGTCTTCCGTGTTATCTGCCTGTCTACAAGGATGTACACTAATCAGATAAGTCTTCAGGCAGCAGCATTCATATTAAGTGACTTGTTGAATCATGAAGACTGTCTACTTTATTAAAAAAAATATATTTATAATTATCAGCCTTACACATTTTAAAGTTCCCGACGACCAGAAAAGCGTAAAAATCATGATGACAGGCCCTCGACATAGGCTGAACCCAAACCCGGCGTGCTGGTGTCCGAGCCCCTGAACGAGTCGACCAATAGCTAGACTGCGCGTTACCAGATTTTCGTCATCACGTTGTATTTTCCGGTTTCTGACTAATAACTATTGCGAAAAAAATATCAATAACTAACGGTCTGAACAATAACTTCAACTGAATATCGTTGTTTGTGTGGGTACGACAGTGTTAGGTCTGAAACTAACAATTGCAGTGGTTTGAGCACGATAATCTGGAAACTGACCCGAGTCGCCGCCTTCTTATGAGCGGAACTTTCCATGGACAGTTCCGCGCACAACACTTCCGCCTTCCAGTTGTCCAGCCTATCACGGAGCGACATGGAAGAAACATCTGACGCAGTGTTCGAAGTGAAATATAAGTGTTAAAGATTTTGTGAAGAACTCATTTGAAAGTCATAGCATCGCGGCACAGTTATGATGCATCCACTTCCTTTACGTTGTTGTTCATGATATTTCTTTCTGTGAATTATTACCCTTTGCCTGTGTCTGACTTGGGGCCCTTGGCACTGCAAACGTCACAAGACCACGGCAAAGACAAGGGTGAAAGCTGACAGAAGAAGGACAAAGTTCGTTGGCCCGGGCTGCTGTGTTGACTAAAATTATCTCCGATATATACTATTACTTTACACACACACACACACACACACACACACGCACATACACATATTAAAACAATATCTTCGGCCGAGGTGAAAAGTTCAAACGGTAGACGTTACACTTTACTGTTGTCACGATAACACAAGTGACAACTCACACACAAGTTTGTTTTCCGTGTTTCTTGGAACTATTCTCTTTCCTCTTAATCCTACGCAATAATCACATGCTCCTCTGTACTCACTCCATTTTGTTCGTGGACTCTCGCCTTGCCTTGCACGCTGTTTCTCGCCTCTATACAGCTCTCTCTGCTTCCTCGTCTTGAAATGCTTTTCTTCCGGCCGAGTCTGAAACAGTATTAGGGACGTACTCGTATTTGCTGGCACAGTCTTAGTTGAATGTACTAAAGATCTCATACTTTTCATTAAGATATTTGGCTCCCATCAATTCGTCCTAAATCACACTCAGCAGAAAAGCTTCCTCATAGCATATATATATATATATATATATATATATATATATATATATATATATATATATTTATATATATATATATATATATATATATATATATATATAATGCTTTTTGTGTTTCCTCGCGAGTTTTATTTTATCGTGACACATCCATTTCAGAAGTCACGAAGTTATGTCTTTTGAGGGTGTCGAGAGAGAGAGAGAGAGAGAGAGAGAGAGAGAGAGAGAGAGAGAGAGAGAGAGAGAGAGAGAGAGAGAGATGTGTGTGTGTGTGTGTGTGTGTGTGTGTGTGTGTAGGGGGGGGGGGGAGGGGTTGAGATGGGCGGTGGTGGGGGGGGGTGCAGCTTGAGGCAGGTAGACAGATCACGCGGCCACAAAGTCACGCTACTCGAAACATTAGCCCGAGACCTGATCTTGGCATCACGACACAAACCCCCAACAAAAGCGACGGTGGGGCTAGTCTGCGGGCACGCCGGGACAGCTGGGCAGGGCATGGCTGTGGGCCCCGCCTGGCGTTGTACTTATGTAAGTGTATATTACAGAGAGGCTCACGTGTAATAGGGCTGTAAGGAATGTGATGATCTGGTTTAGCAATGTGCGTGAGGCTTTAACTTTGCTGACGTGATGTGGTTAAAAGAAAGAAAGTTTTAGAAAATTAATATAAAATGTGTATCCGAGTGTCCATAGACTTACTAGACTTATAGGATAATTACAGTCAGGACAGTAGTAAATTTTTCCCGTACGGCACTATACAATAAATAAATAAACATAAAACAATCAGTTATTCAATAAATAAATAAATAAATATATATATATATATATATATGTATATATATATATATATATATATATATATATATATATATATATATATATATATATATATATATATATATATGTTTGGAAAGACCTCAATAATTGCTGAGCAACCTCATGACAGGAAATCGTAATAATATCAGATGACTAAAAAGCAGACTGGGGAGGCTCAAGATCGGTCAATTTAGCTGCCATCAAGTCTAGACACGTTTAGAATAAACCTGAGATTTGTGTCACTGGGCACCTAGTAAGGAATGTAGGCCTACCTCTATAAGCTTTGCGTAACTCGTATAGCCAAGGCCACACCGCCCGCCTCCTTCCTCGAAATCCCACCGATACGACACTGGCCTTGACATAAATACAAAAATTCAACCACAATGCCTTACGTGCACGGGAAGCTCTCTCGTTATATCACCACGACCAACATTTTAGTGGCGATATTGTCATGTGAAGCTTCGTTTTCTGGGAACAGGATCGTGAACACACCAAGCCGAAGATAACCAGTTTGCTACGGATCCCAAGTGCGAAGTATCCATAGCTAGCATATTTGTCATCTTAGGGTAGAGTTGTTTTCCTCCATAGGTACTCCCAGGCATTCTGAGTCATGAGTTTCCCGTTCATGAGGTGCCGAAAAGGAATGCACGAAACAACCGGCCAGAAAGAAAACCCTCATGGCAATATCTCGCGGGATCGACATTAAAGTTCCACCTTTCCGGCAACTAGAAGAGGATTCACAACTGGATTCACCCAGATTTTAGCTTATACTCGACGACATTCACAGGCTCTGGTCCTTGGGTGTAATGTACTTCTCAGAAGAGTGATGGTAGCAACTTCAGTGCAAACAGCAGTCCATCTTCTGAAACACCGAAGAAATACACGTATCAAGGCTCCCTGTTACCTGATGGGGCATTAGGTGGCGTAAGGAAAGCAGGAACATGTCTATCGTTATCGGACTTTTTTTTTTGTTGTTGTTTTTATTTTTTTGCCCTTCAGCTGCCTCCCTTGCTGTAAAAAAATGCTGAGCTCTTTTCATCACCCCTCATTATCATGTCTTTCACCGCCACGCAAGTGTGACGTTATGCTACAATTAAAGATGAGATTTTCTTTCCGATTCAAACCGAGATTTTAAGAAAGAATATATATACCAAGTTTTTCAGTCAACCTCTCCAGGTGGCCGCACATTCACTAATCACTATCATTTATGGGTTAGGAAGCTCTCAAACCAATACCAAAGACTTGGAAAATTCCTTGTATAGAATTTTGTTTTCATATGTAAGTTTAAGAAATTTGAGGAAACTATACAGGAAGTCTTCTGTATGTGGTGTCGCATCGAAAACCCTAACATTATGGATTATATAGGACTGTAGAGTCTGGTTCGGGCGGTTACGAAGACACTGTTGGACCGTGGAATTAACTCTTACACATATCTTTGGCTTCACAGACCGAAATAAGAAAATAAAACATTAGAAGAAAATTCAGCATTATTTGATTATCTGTTATCTGGTTCCCGACGAGGAGCACCAAAACTAACGTGATTTTTTCCGAAACAGTAGTATGATGAGCGAACCGGATGGATTGCATAGGAGCTGTGGTGTGTGGGAGAGGCGGGCTGGGGGAGGTGTTGGAGAGGTTGCAAGCAGGGGAAGTGGGAGGAAGAGCACTGGGGGAGGAGGAGTGGGGGAGGGGGATGTTCAGGGCATGGAAGCCACAACGCAGTATTTATTGTACAATGTCAAACGTAACTGTAAACAAACAAATCTTGTATTATGTATGTCAAACGTAACTGTAAACAAACAAATCTTGTATTATGTATGTCAAACGTAACTGTAAACAAACAAATCTTGTATTATGTATGTCAAACGTAACTGTAAACAAACAAATCTTGTATTATGTATGTCAAACGTAACTGTAAACAAACAAATCTTGTATTATGTATGTCAAACGTAACTGTAAACAAACAAATCTTGTATTATGTATGTCAAACGTAACTGTAAACAAACAAATCTTGTATTATGTATGTCAAACGTAACTGTAAACAAACAAATTTTGTATTATGGACCTTGTATTATGAAACTCTCACTTGCATTTTACAGGTACCTTGACTTGTTTGTGATGCTTTTTTTTTTCCGGCAAGGTGAATGATCTACAGACATGCTCAGCTCTGAACGTCACAATAAAACTAGACCACAACGATGCAGCGACGGAGCGAACAGGAACTACGTCGTTGAAGGCAGGCGCCGTTAATCCTCCCCACCACACCACACCACCACCGATAAACAAAACAAGGAAACAAACAAAAATAACAACGACGAGGACAAACAACACACCACATCACCCTGAACCCATCTCTTAAACACACACACACACACACACAGACGGACACACACACACACACACACACACACACACACACACACACACAAACACACACACACATACATATATATATATATATATATATATATATATATATATATATATATATATATATATATATATATATATATATATATATATATATATATATATATATATATATATATATATATATATATATATATATATATATATATATATATATATATATATATATATATATATATATATATATATATATATATAAATGTAGATATGGAGACGAGACTATTAGAGCTTTTAGCTCGGGCCCGGTACACTACAAATAGGTAAATACAAATAGGTTTATAGAGCGCTGCGCTGCCAGGTTTCACAGTCTGACAGGGCGGCGGCTCGAGCCCGCTCAGGCCGGATTCTTTCCGTAGACTAGGAGTGGTTACTGTCCCCCCTTGAGCAAGGGGGATGGGGTGTGTGGTGTGTGAGGTCCTGGCAGTACCCATAGATCGACGATAAAGACCACTTGCACATGTCGGGAGGGTACCTGCTTGCGATTACGAGTCCAACACGTGATCAGGCTGTGGTGAATTACACACACACGTATACACGTGGCTCAAGCTCATTTTATTCGGGGGTGGGGGATGGGGTGTGTGTGGGTGAATAGGGATCACCCAACGACGGTAAATGTTGCTTGAAGGGTCAGTTTGTCTGGGGTACAAACCAAGAGTGGGAAACACGTGCGGCTTGTGTTTGGATGCAGCTGCTTTATTATGTGACCAAAAATTTTCCTGATGTTCCTTCATGAGTCACGGTGGAAAAATGATAATGACGTTAATGATAATAATGATATAACAACAACAACCACAACAACAACAACAACAACAACAACAACAATTACTACTGCTGCTACTACTACTACTACTACTACTACTACTACTACTACTACTACTAATAATAATAATAATAATAATAATAATAATAATAATAATAATAATAATAATAATAATAATAATAATAAAACAATAATACACACATAAACACGCAGTAAACAATCCAGCAGAAGGTTCCCATTCTTCTTCAAACTCTCCCTGGACCCATACTAATAACCACATAATCTTGTACTGCCTGAAGAGAAAGAAAAAAAAAATCCTTCGGTCATTTACCCTCGCCCATTTCCCGGTAGCAGTGCACTTTCTCTTTTCCCTGCGCAACGACCCTCATGATGTCCCGCGCGTGCCTGCCCAACCCCTCTCTTCATCTCTCCTCACCCCGCCGCCAACCCTCAGCCTACCCCAGCCAAGGAGGTTTAGTAATGGGTCCAACCTCCTTGCCAGCCTTGTGGTGTATACGTAATACTTGTGACACGATCCTCACGGGCTTCATACTTCAATTGGATGGGATGATGTGTAGTGTTGACATCGCCTCGTGTGTGCAGTGTGAGTGTGTGTGTGTGTGTCTGTGTGTGTGTTGTAACGAAATACTTCTTCAGTAATATAAACCGTGTAGTTGCCAGGCTTCCAGACAAAGGCTTGTTTCATTTGACCACATTCTCTCTCTCTCTCTCTCTCTCTCTCTCTCTCTCTCTCTCTCTCTCTCTCTCTCTCTCTCTCTCTCTCTCTCTCTCTCTCTCTCTCTGCCTACCTACTTACCTACCTACCTATCTATCTACTTACCTATCTATCATGCATAACAAAAAGTAACAACAGCTTAGAAAGGTGTACTAAGACGGTAATCTATAAATGTCCCACACAACCCATCGAGGAAAACTCTCGAGGAAGTAATGGAAATTCTTCAATAGTTTCCCATTATTCTGAAAATCATTGTGACGGAATATAAAACTCCTTCGCTGACACCCTGTAGCAAATTAACATTAGCTCAGTCTTCTCAAAGGGGGACAATAAGTAGACCCCAGCGATCAGATAACTAGTGGACTGTTACACATTATTTGCTGGAAGTACTTATCCTGAACTTCAATACTTTTAACAGAGCCCTTATTTCCCATCTCGAAGAATTCTGTGACTCTTCCTCAAAGGAAGATTCAGTAATCTATTTATCTACTCCGAACTTCCCCTCCCATCATTTGTATGGGTTCAGTCACGGGGAGAACTACTTCCGTTTCTACGTAAAGCCTGACCAGCAAGGTTTTTTTTATGGGGCTTCAGTGATTCAATGTTACTGTGACCCATTTTCTTGAAATTCACTTGCCACCAAAAGCTTTCGAGGATTTCGAGTTTTTACCCCCAGCCCTCACCCCACGTCCTTCACAGCGTTGTTACAAAACAGAATCACAAAGACATGCACTCCACCACAATACAACTATGTCAAGAGAGAGAGAGAGAGAGAGAGAGAGAGAGAGAGAGAGAGAGAGAGAGAGAGAGAGAGTGTACGCATCTTTGAGTAGTCACTGTGATGCGAACATTATTTTCTTACTAAGCTCATGAAGCAAAACAAAAAGTTGACTTGCATTAAGGGTTTGATAAACACACACACACACACACACACACACACACACACACACACACACACACACATATACTCGTATATATATATATATATATATATATATATATATATATATATATATATATATATATATATATATATATATATATATATATATATATATATATATATATATATATATATATATATATATATATATATATATAGAGAGAGAGAGAGAGAGAGAGAGAGAGAGAGAGAGAGAGAGAGAGAGTCTATGTATTGTAAGGTACTATTCTTGTTTGTTGGGAACCGTAATAACCGAGGGTGTAGAGTAACATAGGGATAGGTGCTTTTTAACCTTGAACCTCATGTGCTTCTGCTTGAAACAAAGACATCTTTCTCTGCAAAGGCAGACTTAACTAAACTTGAGCAGATGCTATCCCTAACTTTTATTTTAACCAGCATGTGAATACCTGTAAGCTTTTGAAGTGAGCAGACAAGTCTTGCTTGTTTGCTTGCTTGCTTGACATACCGCTGCTACCCGTTACGGGATTTATTTTTGACGTCACCGGTGTCAGTCATCCACGGTCGGGGGATAAGTGGAATTTTAGTGGCTTGGCCATTTTTCTTTTTAATTGATGTTTATTAATGCTGGAATTGCATTAATCAATTAAGCTGGATTCATATATTTCAGTGAGATTTGTTACAACGGTTATTTCACAACTTTGTAGCATAATTTTCTTATAGTACTGTAGACCTGAAAAACGGAGTATCATTATTTTTGTTCAGTCTCCCTTTTTGCGTTAATGTTTGCGCAGTGGTGCTGACCCAACCGATGCTTCTAAGGCTCTCCAGACTTGTCCTTGTTATCACATTGTAACTATTATTCTTCCTTAGGAGACTCTACGGATAACATTACCTCTTTTCACACAACCTCATCTGTCGTTGTAGACCCCGCCCGTCTCAAAAGTCGTGCCGAGGGTAACGACACTGGCAAATTCTGTGTCATTTACAGTACTAATTGTCACGCCACGGATGAGTGTTTCTCTGTGACAGTTTTTGTGTCAAAGGTGTGACTCGAAGGTTCAGTTTGAAGCAGATCTTCACGGATTTTCATATTTTTTTATATTTTAGTATTCCAAATAGCTCCATTACCATGTATCCTAATGACAGTTTAGTCAATTCGAATTTTCTAGGATGTATCATGTAAATAATCTTTTCGAGTTTCCAGTTTCCCTCAACCTGTATGTACATTACCCATTTCTTGTTACTTCCATGATTATTTATATTATCATTGGCATTTCCCTGTGTTGTATCGTTAGGCGGGCTCTGACTTGTATATAATTATTTGAAGCAACTGTTACAAGACCACGCTTAGCTAGTACACATTGCGAGACTGTAACATGGGTAGGTACACTACTTTTAAAGGTCGGGTGAGTCGCGACTCGCGAGGTAGCGACTTTTAGGTGACCGAGCGATGTAAGGCACTAATATACGTGTATATAAGATCCTTGTACATATTTAATGCAAGAATGTATGTGCCGAAGCACCAGTTAGGCTCACGCCACCGGATGTTTGATGATACCTTGCTATTTTCTGGCCGTGACGGTGAAGTCAGCAATGTTGGCACCGGAATGTTGTAAGTTCATATATATAGATATATATATATATATATATATATATATATATATATATATATATATATATATATATATATATATATATATATATATATATATATATATATATATATATATATATATATATATATATATATATATATATATATATATATATATATATATATATATATATATATATATATATATATATATATAAGACTATCATAAAAAATATTTCCAAATGTTTCACATCTGTACTTTGCTACAGGTGGCCGGACAGGCAGCCGCACTACAGCTGCATGTGTCAGGCTCGAAGGTCTCACTTATATACAATCGACTCTTTCAAACCTTTTCTAAACATAATTGTTACTGATCCTTAGCATTATGTGACATGTGATCTTGTAATGTGTTTTCTGTGTACAAGTTATCTCGTAAACTTATTCACAAATTATCAACATATTAAATTGCACTTGTATTATTTTTCACCTTATAATTTTTATTTTTATATATCCCTTATAGTACTCACGGATATTCCTAATTCATAACGTGTGTGTGTGTGTGTGTGTGTGTGTGTGTGTGTGTGTGTGTGTGTGTGTGTGTGTGTGTGTGTGTGTGTGTGTGTGTGTGTGTGTGTGTGTGTGTGTGTGTGTGTGTGTGTGCGTGCGCGCGCGCGCACATTGGTATGTTAATGAGTGTGTGGGAGATATGTGAGTGTCCACGTTTAATTGATTTATAATTCCATGGATAAATATTCAAATATATGAAGCATGCTAGGAACATCTGCTTGGCCTGCGATCAAATGTCGGATGACGCAACGAACTCGGCTTTTGCAACCTATCCGGTAAAAAAGACCAAAACCCGGAACATAGGTTTGGTTCCCCATTATACAAAGTCTGGCACTGACCATTAACATTCAGAGCAGAGACAAATTTACACATTTGAGCAGCTAAGGATATTACATGACATTTCTGACTTAAACTGCCTCGATCCTCTTCCTCCTCCTTCAGCTAAGCCACGCCACAAATAAGTCACAATCAATACAGCAGTTTTTAATTCCGAGCTGTCTTCAGACGCCTCATAAAAGAACATAAGAACATGGGGGACATGCCAGTATGCTTACACATTTCATACTAAAAAAGTAGGCGCAAGGGTGAAAAGTTCACGCAAGGGTGAAAAGTTGGCGCAAGGGTGAAAAGTTGGCGCAAGGGTGAAAAGTTGGCGCAGGGGTGAAAAGTTGGCGCGGGGGCGAAAAGTTGGCGCAGGGATCAATAGTTGGCGCAATGGTGAAAAGTTGGCGAAGGGATCAAAAGTTGGCGCAGGGGTGAAAAGTTGGCGCAGGGGTGAAGAGTTGGCGCAGGGGTGAAAAGTTGGCGCAGGGGTGAAAAGTTGGCGCAGGGGTGAAAAGTTGGCGCAAGGGAGAAAAGCAGACGCAGGGGTGAAAAGTTGGCGCAGGGGTGAAAAGTAGGCGCAAGGGTGAAAAGCAGACGCAGGGGTGAAAAGTTGGCGCAGGGGTGAAAAGTTGGCGCAGGGGTGAAAAGTAGGCGCAGGGGTGAAAAGCAGACGCAGGGGTGAAAAGTTGGCGCAGGGGTGAAAAGTTGGTGCAGGGGTGAAATGTTGGAGCAGGGGTGAAATGTTGGTGCAGGGGTGCAAAGCTGGGGCAGGGGTGCAAAGTTGGGGCAGGGGTGAAAAGTTGAGGCAGGGTCAAGAACGCAGGGGTGAAAAGTTGGCGCAGGGTCAAGAACGTAAGGGTGAAAAGTTGGCGCAGGAGTAAAAAGATGGCGCAGGGGTGAAATGTTGGGCCAGGGTCAAGAACGTAAGGCTGAAAAGTTGGCGCAGGGGTGAGAAGTTGGGGCAGGGGTGAAAAGTTGGCGCAGGGGTGAAAAGTTGGGGCAGGGGTGAAAAGTTGGCGCAAGGGTGAAAATTTGGCGAAGGGGTGAAAAGTTGGGGCAGGGGTGAAAAGTTGGGGCAGGGGTGAAAAGTTGGCGCAGGGGTGAAAAGTTGGCGCAGGGGTGAAAAGTTGGCGCAGGGGTGAAAAGTTGGCGCAGGGATCAAAAGTTGGCGCAGGGATCAAAAGTTGGCGCAGGGATCAAAAGTAGGCGCATGGGTGAAAAGTTGGCGCATGGGTGAAAAGTTGGCGCAGGGGTGAAAAGTTGGCGCAGGGATCAAAAGTTGGCGCAGGGGTGAAAAGTTGGCGCAGGGGTGAAAAGTTGGCGCAGGGGTGAAAAGTTGGCGCAGGGGTGAAAAGTTGGCGCAGGGGTGAAAAGCAGACGTAGGGATGAAAAGTTGGCGCAGGGGTGAAAAGTTGGCGCAGGGGTGAAAAGTTGGCGCAGGGGTGAAAAGTTGGCGCAGGGGTGAAAAGTTGGCGCAGGGGTGAAAAGCAAACGTAGGGATGAAAAGTTGGCGCAGGGGTGAAAAGCGCAGGAGTGAAAAGTTAACGCAGGGGTGAAATGTTGGCGCAGGGGTCAAAAGCGCAGGGGTGCAAAGTTGGGGCAGGGGTGCAAAGTTGGGGCAGGGGTGCAAAGTTGGGGCAGGGGTGAAATGTTGGCGCAGGGGTGAAATGTTGGGGCAGGGGTGCAAAGTTGGGGCAGGGGTGCAAAGTTGGGGCAGGGGTGAAATGTTGGCGCAGGGGTGAAAAGTTGGGGCAGGGGTGAAATGTTGGCGCAGGGGTGAAAAGTTGAGGCAGGGGTGAAATGTTGGCTCTGGGGTGAAAAGTTGGGGCAGGGGTGAAATGTTGGCGCAGGGGTGAAATGTTAGCGCAGGGGTCAAAAGCTCAGGGGTGCAAAGTTGGGGCAGGGGTGAAAAGTTGGCACAGGGTTCAAGAGTTGGCGCCGAGTTGACACAGGGGTCAAAAAAGGATATAAACTTAAAACTGAATGTACCGTCAAATTTACAAGCTGTTATAATCTTGAGTAATACTTCACCAGTCATTAAAACAGATCAGGGAGAAGTGTGTGCGTCGGCGTGGGGCAGTGTTCTGAATGTGATCCCAGTTTTCCCAAGGTCATTCTTCTAAATAACTGAGGAAGAAAAAAATAATATATATATATATATATATATATATATATATATATATATATATATATATATATATATATATATATATATATATATATATATTACGTGTACGCCTGTAGCGCCTGTGCGTGCTTATTTTTTTCTTCCTCAGTTATTTAGAAGAATGACCTTGGGAAAACTGGGATCACATTCAGTGATCTGTTTTTAATGACTGGTGAAGTATTACTCAAGATTGATTGATTGATTGATAGTTTATTGTTGCAGGTAAACAACAAGGGAAAAGGGAGGAACATGCCATCCCAACCCCCAGGCAGGACAGAGTGTGATTATACAACTATTAATACATGTGTAGGTAGCACCAGGAAACTAAAAAGATACAATGGTAGGAAGGAAAGCACAACAAGGGAGGGGGCGGTACCTCCCCCTGGACAATAAGACAATAAAATGTGGGGACGGAGAACATTATAACAGCTTGTAAATTTGACGGTACATTCAGTTTTAAGTTTATATATATATATATATATATATATATATATATATATATATATATATATATATATATATATATATATATATATATATATATATATATATATATATATATATGTATATATATATATATATATATATATATATATATATATATATATATATATATATATATATATATATATATATATATATATATATAAGCAATTAATTACCCAGCAAACACACTACGTAAATGTTACGTATCATAAGGTAGCGTTTTGGTAACGTCAGGAAAGTTCGTAATATATACGAAGTATATACGTGTCATACGTCCCCTCCTAAAATACCTACCTGTGTGTTGTATTTAGGTAGTGTTTGGTTGCGTCACTACAACGTACGTTTCCTATATGTAACTAAGACGTTATTGTAATTCCTGTTACATCTACGAATACACGTAATGGTTTTACATCATGATGATGGTGACGGTGATGGGGACGTGGTAAAAATGTAGTAAAAACGTTAGAAAACGAGCAAATGGACGTCGTCACAAGGTTGGAGAATTTTTCTAACATTTTGGTGGTCAGTTCATCATTTTTCGTCGCATACACGTTAATTATTCCCCTCACCAACCCCAGTCGAGAAACAGTGGCTAACGAGAGAAACTGCACGCTACAGCAATCCTATCAAAATCTATGGAAAAAAAAATCGGTAAATCTCTCCTGTATTGTCGTTTCCTATTTTCGGTGCTTTATTTTTCCTCCATTTCATGATTTATAAGCTCTTTTGAGTGTTTCGAGGCATCATGTGTTGTGCAAATGAATAATATGGCCATGACGTCAGTCAGGTCAAAGTTCGTATTTCTCACGCACCAATTAATATCATGTTTTCCACTTAACCAACTGCTCTTCTGCTGTCATATGTATTTTCTACGTACCTTCAATCTTCCCGGAAAATCATAGGAAAGTGTTGATAAAAAAAGATCTATGTGAAAATCCCCTTAAGGTCACTAATGGTTCAACCCCCCACCCTGATCCCTAGCACATTGAAGTATTTGTGACGCCTTAATATTGTGAGGTGGGCATCGGGAGGATTACACATATCCACAGAACAAATAAAATACAGCTTGGAAGGGTTCAGGAATGTCTCCCGTAGACGTGACCACAGGAAAACAGAATTCTTTCCTGCTTATATAACGTCCACCTCTCCTAAACATTAACCTTAATACTCCTAAATAGTAACCTACTGCCTTCAGATCACACACTTACCTCATAATCAAGCAGCAGCCTAGGCCTTGTTCGGCACCCCATCAAACGGGTTAATTACTCCCAAGGATTCTTGCTCACTAGCGTTCAGTCTTAAACATTCGCCTTATTACTTCTAAATAGTCCCCTACCGCCAGTAGATAATACACTTACCTCATCAAACAGAGCCTAGGCCTTGCTCTGCACCTATTCCCAATGAGCTGCCTAAAATAATTAAGCAAGGAGCCTTGTCATCATGGCGGCTCGTGAGGAAACACAACGTACAGGTTATTCTAAGTACACTAACTCATGAACGCTTTTCGAAGCTTCCTCTGAGTCTAGAATAATGTTTGATTTCAGCATAATTATGGAAAATTACTAGTCTTCTTATTCATCTTAAGCCTTACTTGTAGACTCCCTGTTTAATTTAGTTTTTTTTCTATTTTATGCTGAAGATCTCTTTCTCTATTTTGCTTGCTTCACCATGGAGGAGGAGTCAAGATCACCCATGGTCCAGAGGGAAACAGGGCACAAGAGGCAGGCAAACAGAAATCACACCATATTCACAAACCATTAAAACACTACGCTAAACCTTAACATTGGCTATGACCAAAAAATTATAACTGACCTTGCATGGCATCTAACAATCCATTAGTTTTAATCATACACTTAATTACTCTCAAATTCCTTTAACTCCAGACTGTCACTCATGAAACTCTTGCAATTACCTTTCCCACTCATCTCGATTTTACTTTACCTTGCCATCCTCTGAGCCTTCCTTCCGTCACTTATTCTTGATCGTTAGTAAACACTCTAGCACCACACTTCAACCAGTCTAAAAAATTGTAACACTATCAGCACACCTACCTATATGTGTCTGTGGTGTGACTCCTACACGCACACCCTATCATTATTAACACTTATTCATCCTATATAACTGACAGATATTTAGGTGTTGCAATACATGATTAATCTCCTGCATTCACCCATGACCATTTTTAATGATAATTATATTGCTTTAGTTATATCCCTTCATTTTGGCCCTTTTTTTGAGTACTATTGTCCAATTAGGATGTCAGCATCTTTATCTCCTCTCAAACTTTTAATCTTTCTTTTAACATAATAAAGTTTCTACTGCCCAATTTCAAAAGACACCTATTAACATCATCAATGGATTGGTTGGTGCTTTGACCTTGTTAGTAAGGTGCATCCTCTTCACAACGTCTTACTGGCTCAATTTCAGTTTATTTGCCACACACATCATAGTTTACAATTAAATGACTGTGCTATTCATCCAATTTTTTGAGCAAGTAACCAATTTTTCTGTTCATTTATTCCCAATCTGATTTTTTTTTGCTGCCAATAGCACAAATAGGGTCTCTTGGTGAGCCCGATGGACAGCCCCAGCCTGTTAATGGTGCAGGCAAATTTTAATTTAAGAAGATGTGGTATATAATTCTTGCTAGGCCCATCCTGCCCCCTCAGTGCTCCTCTTGATTGAAATTGCTGACATAAAGGTTGATTGGAGATCTGAACAGCATGTGGTTAATTTTCTGCCACTCAGCGGTGGTTTGAAAACTGTCAGCATTTGGGGGCAGGACTCAAACCTAGGTCCTTGGGATCACCTCGTCCACACGCTGACCACATGCCCACCAAATGGTGACAGGTTTAAAGCAATAGTCAACATCTACCTGTTAACTCATTATGTGTTGTTTTTGTCCCACTTTGTTTATTCTTTTCCTTACTTTACTGTCGCTGTCTTATTTCTCATATCCACGTCTGCTCATCGAGGGGACTGAGTCTATATATTTTTTTTATGTTCCCTTGATGCCTTTTCATGGATCTCAGTAATAATAATCATATAATAATAATCATATTAATAATCATAATAATCATAATAATAATAATAATAATAATAATAATAATAATAATAATAATAATAATAATAATAACAGTACCTGTTTGTGCCACAGGTACCTTTCATCTGCAGGATCAGGTCAACACTAAAACCCTTTGAAGAAATCTCATTGTCATCAAGATACCATTCCTTTATTAATTATGAGTGTCACAGCTCCAGGTTTTGGTTTATTTTGTGTGTTCTTTATCTTTTTGGAGCACATCCTCTTTTCTATTACCTATGGCATCTTGGCACTGAAGTCTTCCATTATTTATTAACTTCCATTGAAATTCATCACAAAAGTAAAATAAGAGCAAACAGTTTTCCTATGCATTGCTGTGCATACTTAATATAAGCATGTATAGTATCATTCTTTTAGTCTTAGAATGGCTATCATAAGGAAAGAGTGATTAAAAGATAATGACAAAATGCTAGACCCCCAACTAGTTCCATCATCAGTTGCCAAGTCATTACTACACTAATGCTTCTTGACGACAAGTAATGGCCTTATCTGGTAAAACTCTGACTTTATGAACTCAATTCCACATAACTAATGGACAACAATTAGTTAATAAGATAACCAGGTCATCTATAAAATAAGACATCTCTCATGAATTCAGAGTCAGTAAGATGTTTATGAAATCTTGTTTGAAAGTTCATGGAGTTAACGGTTATGATGCCCCTAAACAGAGATGAAAGTTAGCTTTGCATAAAATAAAATAAATACAAAGAATGCCTTGTAGAGGCTGAAGTGGATACAAGGAAAAGGTCTGAACCAAGATGATGCAAGGTAAATATGCCTCATTTAACTAATAAAAGAGCAGGAACTAGCATGATTTACCATTACTACAGCTACCTTAAAAATGCATATTGATTACAATGAATAAGTTTCAAGCTTATGTTAAGTCCATGGAGACATGTGGCAAAATGTACATTAGAACAAATTGTTACCTTCTCTTTAAGAACAATTTTCAAACTATGAAAATGTAAACCGCAAGCATCTTTTATCCAGAAACTTCCCACCTGACATAATGAATGCATGTACCAACTTTTCATTACTGTAAAACTTGAGCAGAAACAGATGATCTCAAACAGCAATTATACATTTGGTGACCAAGACTTACAAGAAGCCCAGCCGTTAATGGATGTTTTATATTAGCATGGTGCTTGAGATGCTGGTTATATAGTGAAAGTTATCATCAATAAGAGCCAATCATCACACACCACTGCCTCAGACCAGGACTGTCTTTGTACAGAACTATTATACAAGGTGTCAAATGGATTTATCACAAAGCTACCAGCACCATTAGCAGACCAAGGTGTACTAGTATACTAGAAACTACCCCAGGGTAGCACTGAGCTTTCAAGATTGCTGTTACTGATCCACTTTCAGTACCAAACCTTGGGTTCTGATTTGTATCCTGGAGAAAGTAGAACATAATGTTGAATAAATGGATGGTGACAGGAAGAAGGAGATTGGCTGTAATCAAATGCAAATTGAGATAATTTTTAGGGAACTATGAGGTAAAAGACATGACAAAGTTGTATGGGACAGTGTGGGCCTTGGAGAGCTACCATCTGGTGGCAAAGTCTGCCTCATGTAAGCTTGGGACCTGCCTTGAAAAATGATGATGCAAATTCCCGAGGCAGGTCTAGCTTTTGGAAATTTAGTTTATGCCTTCAATGTTGTCTTCTTAATTAATCATCTGGTTACTTCTGAGACCTGTCATGAAGTAACAATGATCATTTGTCCCCACTCCTGATGGGCCTGGATGAAGGCAGGTGGGGATGGGTAATGTGACAAAAGTTGATGCTGAATTAATAATGATAAGAGATGATAAGTAATGGTGACAACAGTTCACACTGGACTAACAGTGCTGCAGCACAGTTAACCAATCAGTAAAAAATAAATGACAACCTACTGCCCTTGACATAAATCTCACAACATGAATAAGAGATGGACTTCACAGGGTTAATCATTCTGTTATCTCGTGCCTGCTCTTGCCAAATGAGCTTCCAGATATTCAAGGTAAAAACTGTGATCATATTTTAAATTTTATTAAAAACCCGACAATATGGCTCAATCAAGTAAACATACCGTAAATGCAGCATATGCAAAGGTGACTGAAACCAAGCATCTGAGGGATAGGGACTTGCCAACATGTTTGATGATCCAGCAAACTCATATCAACATATGTAAATAAATTTTAATTTATACATAATCTACTTTCTATGACCAAAATTGTAAACCCATATTATCATCAAACATGATATCAGGACATCATAAAAAGTGAGCAATATTGAAATTCAAACATGTTCTGATATTTGAGTAACATGTCTAAACGTTGGAAGAAACAAACAAACAAAAACGCAACAGATAATCCTCATGGTGGGTGGGGGAGACACAGAGGGAGGGAGGGTCCTAAGCAGGCAGACTCATTGATAGTACAGCTCAAGGTTCATGCCATCATGGATCTCATAGTCGGCAATCGTTATGTGGTCCTTGAAGATTGTGTACCACTTCTTCAGGACGATCTTGTTCCAGGGGGTGCCTGTCTGAGCTGCTATGAGCTTCTTCAGGTCCCCAATTGTGTCATCAGGGTTGCACTTGACTCTTACTTTCTTCCCCAGGCGATCATTACAAGTCACTTCCAACATTATGGCGGTGGTGGTGGTGGGGGTGGTGGGGGAGGGGGTGGAGGAGATGGGGGAGGTGTGGGTGGTGGAGTGGGTGGTGGTGTTGGAGGCGGTGTTGGAGGTGGCGTTGGTGGAGGTGTTGGTGGAGGAGAAGGTGGTGGTGGAGGATTGCTGAGGGAGAGACATGAGATCAGACAATGCAGCTAATTCAATTGATTTGATTACTAATATAAGTAGGGCACTGGAAATAGATGCATAATGAATTATATATAACTTGTTTTAGTTTTATGAGATAATAATTATACAACTAACTAAAATATTGTAATTACTTGACTTTACTGCATCATACTAAAAATATACTAAATGCTAATATAAATACTTACTGAGCAAATATATAAAAAAAAATATATATTTTTGCAAAGTGAAATCAAAGAATGTTGGATAATGCGCCCTGAGTGTCAGTTATAATTGCCAACTTGCACAAGTTTACAATTAAACAAAGTAAATAGAAATTTTATTAAATATATTAAAATAACTCCATATCAATAAAACAGGTAACAATATATAATGCATCATACTCATATATAGCAAGGAAGTAGAGTGACAGCCTCCCTAAATCAGGCACTGGCTTTCAAGCGATGGAATTCACTAACACTTACAGAATATATTTATAGGATGTATGAAATTCAAAAATCCATATAAAAGTTCCCCAAGGCACACTTCACAGACCGGGTTGCTTCACTAAAAATAATGACTATAAAAAATCAATATGAATTTAGATTCGTTAGTCAGCTGTTTCATTTCTATCATAAGTGCTTAAATACAATAGGATCATCATGATAGCCTTGATGTTCTGAAAAATGTGTTCATCTTCTCTTGCAATCATTATTCCTATGATAACTTCAGATACCTTTGCACTCTATCGGTGTGTAACTCAGCGTAATGAACAGACTCGGCAATGTTCCCCTTGAGTTAGTTTGTTATCTTGGGATCCCCAGTGCCACAGGTTTTACATCTGAGGATGCTGGTCACTTTTAATTTTGTCAGAGTAACTAAGGAATTCTAAGTTCCCTCTTGAAATTTAAAAATAAAGACTTCAAGCAGATTTCATTTTAAACATGGTGGGAGTTCATTGGAGACACATCTGATTTTGCTACAAAAGTTTGGAAGTCCCATGCGTTAGAGCTTTAACTCTTTAAATTTATGTTCCATTTCACTCTACAGGACCCAGAAACTACAGGAGGCCTTTCACCTTTTGCCTCTGTACATTCAATTTCTTCAGTCACCCCCCCTCCCCCCCTCCAGACCACACTTGTGTACACACCCCTCAAGACCACACCTGTGTACTTCAGAATATTTTAATTCGCTCACCTTATGGATCCTGAGCACCACAGTTCTGTATCTGTAGACTCTGAGCACTTTTAATAGTATTCCCTCAGTGCTCACAGGTGTCACAGGGCCATGCCTGTGGACTCTGGGTACTTATGGTTTTGTCTCTAAACTCAAGGGTTCCAGACATATATATTGCCTGATACAATATATATTGTCACCCTAGTGGTCCAGAGTCCTACAGCCTGTGGGAATTGCTCACTTTTGATTTTGTCACCTTGGAGACAGCAAAGCTGGAAAGAAAGTCCACTTTAGTTTTTTTTCCATAGTAAATTCTTAATAGGGTGAATTCTTTTCACCCTCTTTGGACTGTTTCAGTGTGCTTTATAATGATAACTACATATCTATTCCATTATATAAAACTATTAAACTCAGTTTGCTCAATGCATGTGGTGTCATCCCTCCCATTGGGCCTCAGTGTGGACTTGACCTCAGTTTGTGTTTGACAAGTGATGGGGTGGTAGGCATGAAGGCAGGGTTGGGGAGGTAGTGAAGGTTTGTAATTCGGTATTCATAGCCCTCCTCACTTGACCTGACCTCTCACTTCCACAGGCACCTTTCTTACCCATCCTTTGTCTGGTACTGTGTTTTCGTGCTGACTTCAGATGTTACTGAATTTTCAGTAGCTTCTTGGAATGAATACACTGCTTCCTCTTTTCTGTGATGGGGTAATATTAGCTGGCGCTTCCTATGATATATGCTTTCTTTTGTTACTTGTAGAAACATATGTCTCTAAAAACACTTTCAAATAGATTACAGTTTCAGAAGACCTTTGAGCAGAGTGAGGTGAGGTGTTTCCAGTCCCCTTGGAAACCTTAACCAATGAGCACTGAGTGACTGTTCATGCCCATCTCTGCCCACCCTGTGGGAGGCACCTGACTGCTCTCTCCTCCCTGAGGTGGTTTATCACCAAATGCATTCAGCAAACTGAGTATACCTTAACCTGGTAGCAGCGACGGGCCAAATTTGTGCCATGATATAAACCCCCCAAAATAGATGATACATAATCTGATCACAAATGCTTTGATATACATTATGAAACGGTTTGTGTGAGGGGTGATTTTTTTCTCATTTATCTCGCTTGGAGGGACCATTGAAAAACATGATCCCCGCTGCTAACGGGTTAAAGGCTCGTCACTGTTAAAATGCCTTTCATCTGCTTTGGAAAGCACTGTTACCAACTCTTCAGGAGCACCTTTTTCAATGTGGACAACTCAACTTGCTCCAGCCTACAGTTTAGTGGGTGCCCTCTTGATCTGATCCAGACACCCTTTACGTGCCAACCTGCTCATATAGTAGCATGATTCAGCATTCAAAGACAATGCAGGTAACAAACTTTCAATTCATCTCAAGAAATTATTTACTCATTAGTGCCCTGTCTCACTTGCAACAGTGTGTGTTATCCAACATGGAAGGAAAGATAAGTGACAATAATGTGTTTGGTTAAGGTTTGGCATGAATGGTAAAGGTGTAAGAATATATTCAGGAGTAGATGTGATCAAACTATAACATAATGAAAAAAAATTGAAAATACATGAGATTACAGGAAAATACTTTAGTCTGCAAGGAGCCAATCACCTTACACAAGATAGTCTGCAAGGAGCCAATCACCTTACACAAGATAGTCTGCAAGGAGCCAATCACCTTACACAAGATAGCTTCTGAAAACCTGTTACTGACTACAGTAAACCCTCGCTTTTATTGACCTTAACATAACAAACTTTGGCTTTAACAAACTTTTGGCCCAGTCTGGTATATGTGGGGATATACCAAACAAGTTCGATAAGTGAAAGGTTTGGTTCAGTGGTGAGCTGGCCGAACTTGTCCAAACACATCGGTCGGCAGTGGTGGAAACAAAGCCGACCGGGCAGTGCACATCTAGTCTGTCTAGCTTTGTCCACCTACCTACGCTCTTGTCCTTCCATGCCTCACCTTTCATCTAATATAAGGTAGTACTCGAGTTATGACAGGATTCAGGACCAACAGGTCGGTGTTAAGTTAAATTGGTCTGAGTTGAAAATTACACTAAAAAATATATTATTTTCAAAAAGGCATCACATATTAAGTGTAAAAAACTGACGAGTAAGAAATCTTGCCACTGACTAACTAACAGGGAATGCAAGCCAGGGGGCACTCCACAGTCACAAAATCCATATTTAACCAAGGCCATTCAACAACCTGAACTCTAACACAAGCTAACTGATACAGGTAACTCTCGATTTACACGAGTTTGGTTTATGCATTTTTTAAATAACGCGGGGTCCAAAATCCTAATAAATGTTTAATTTACATGTTTTTTTCACTTATACGCGATATTTTATGGAGTGGCCACCAGATGCCTCACGCAACTGGACTCACACGGCGCCGCGGCAAAACAGCTGAGCTCAGTTCTTCCCGCGCACCACTTTAATAACAATACAGTACCCACGCTGCCACACTACTCAACAACAACAACGCCATCACTGCTATGCTACCACGAGGGGAAAGGCAGCCAGAGGAGGAACCATGAGAGGGAGAGGAGTCAGAGTGATACACTAGGCAATAAAGGTACAAACCTACCTCTTGTTTGATTTACATTGTTTTTGATTTACGCGACCTCTTCAAGGGCAAAACACTCGCGTAAATCGAGTTACCTGTAGTTCCTTATTGCAACAATAATAGTAACCCAACCTCACTTAACTTCAGGAATAGTAAACTATTATCGCTAAATTAGTAACTTATCTCCGTTAACCCTAGAACAGTCGATGTATGAATTTGCAATGATTATGATTAACGTGTGCCAATTGGAATCACAGTAGGAAAAAAAAAAATAATAATAAATAAATAAATAAATAAATAAAATAAAATATGCTGTTTTCATTCCAAATGGTAGTGTGGCACAAAAATAAGGCTTCTGGACCACTACTGGTTGTAAATGACTAACTAAATAAAAATAAATCGGACTTGGGAGATAATTGAAAAAAAAATATTGAACAAAAAAGTATTGAGAACTTCAGTTTCTCAAACCCAAATATATGAAATTCAGGAAAAAACTAATTTCTACACTAAACTAGAAGGTACGATTGATGTCCCAGTCTGCCTGCCAACCCTGGGCTGCAAAAAAATCAGGGTGACTGGAATAAATAGAAATGAGTGATTTTGTACATGCAGCCTGTAAAGCCTTTTTATTTATTTTTTACAAAATTTAGTAAGAGGGGAGTACGTGTGGAGTGGTGGAGTGGGTGAAACGTGGTTCACTGAGATGGTTTGGACACATGATGAGAATGGGGGAGAATGAACTCAAGAAGAATGTATGAGGGAACGCTTGAGGGAGGGAAAGACCACCTGCGAAGTGGATCAATAGGGTGAGTGAGTATTGGAGTGAGAGTTGAAAGTAGCAGGATTGAGTGTGCTGAGAGGGAGTGCCAGAACAGGGAGAGATGGAGGCACTTGTGCAGCGGCCACCCCCTGGAGGGTAGTTCCTGCGAGGGAGCAAGGCATCGAAGATAAAGATAGATAGATAGTAATGTCTGGTAAGTCATTGAACTCCTCAGAGTTCACTAGGTTTCCTAGCTCTTCATTAGAGATGAATCTCGTACGTTCCTAGGCCATGACCACTATCTACAATAAAAAAGAGGAAAATAATATCTAAAGTACTATATTTAACATAATATGGGTCAAGTTTAATAAAAAATATTATATTTGACTGAAACACTCCGAAACTTCGCGTCGTCATATCACAAAGCACTAAGATGGATACTTTCACACATTTTTTTTCCCAATCCAGAAACGTATACGGTCGAACCTGTGCCATTTGGATACACAGAAACTTACCGTACCTAGAAATAAAACCAAAGCATTAAATCACGTACATCCCCTCCGAAAGTAAGTGGCACACGGAGGGTGAGAACAATAAAAGTTGCAAATTAACCATTTTTGGTGGAGACACTGAGCGAGAAACGCAAAATTACACAGTGCATGTACCCAAATGGCACCGGTCGACTGTTCTAGGGTTAACCCGGTAGCTGCAGGGGTCATGTTTCTTCGGTTAGGTTAGGTTAGGTTAGGTTAAAGGCCCCTCTAAGTAAAATAATGAGAAAGAATCATCACTCACGCAAACCATTTCATAATATATATATCAACGCATGTGTGATCAGTTTATGCATCATCTATTTTGGGAGGTTTATATAATGGCAGAAATTTGACCCATCGCTGGTACACGGTAAAGCCGCAAATTTGGCCCGTCGCTGCTACCGGGTTAAGAAGAGTAACCCATGGGTGCTACAATAACTGCTTGGTGTGAAGGCAAGCTGTGCAGCTTCCAACACAGTTACTGCCGATACGGTTATTTATGCAATAAAGTCCCTCTTACGATTTTGTACCCATTTGGTGGTGAAAATGACTATCTTTATATGTCAATATGCTCAACTAATTGACTTCTATCGGATGGACTGTATGATAATCATATCATTAGGGAAGAGCATGTCTTCCAATAGGTATGTCAGCAGCTTCAGATACTCATAGAAATAAAACTAATCTTACCTAACATAACCCAACCTAACCCGGTGAATTTTTGTCCCCCTTTACATTTAATCAGTAAGTTTATACCCAGTGGGTTTTTGCCTGCACCCCCTTCCAGCAAGCTTCCACACCCACCAGTGTCATGCGCCACCTGAGAATTGCTGGAAAATACTCCCAAGCTTTATAACAGTGACGCTACTTAGGTTGGTAATATCAGGCACTGTCGCCTCTTACATCAACTATTCTCAAAGGCCAAAAAGGAGATTAATCAGGTTCCAATGAGTGTTCCTTTGTGTTCACAGTACAGAACAACGGTTAGACTACCACTGGGGTCTTAAAGATACCCATGGAAATGCCCACAAATTCTAAAAAAGCCGTGTTAACCCGTGGGCTTTGGCTATGGGAAAGCCGATAAGTGGCCAAGAAACGGCACCATTACACTGCATTTTGAGACTAAGAAAAGAGCATGGAACGTATATCAGAGTACTCCTCTCGTAACCATAAGGCCGTTAAAAATATTTATTTTTACTCAAACTCCATTCTTTTTGGGTGGTGTTTGTTACAAAATAAACGGTCTCATGACACGTGGCATCTAGCCGAGAGTCGCTTGTTGTCTACTTTAGAGAATTTGACAAGTGATTACTATATGGATAGCTAATTCAGTCTGCCATGACCTTACAGCACTACCTATGACAAATAAGCCCACCTCAAGATCAATCACCCACCACAATGACCCAGGGCATGCATGGTGGGTTGCTCTATGCCGCCACCGCCTACAATTAGCTCGAATTAGGCGTTTTGAGCGGAGCCCCATACGGGGTCCGCCGTTTCAGCGGACCGACTCGCGGGAGCCCAAAAATGGGTCCGCCGACGCTGCCGGGTTAAATGTTATGTGCTTGGGTGCCTAAAGGTTTAAAAATGACCCTTAAAGCAAGCAACATGTCCCACAGAAGCAACATGTCCCATAGAAGCAACATGTCCATCTCCCCAAGAGTAGTGAACGGTTAAGATTTGTTTTAGTACCGTGCCAGTATTTCATTACCTACCTTATGAAACATTACTAGCTCTTCATATATCTTTTCTACAAACATTCAGCAATCATGGAAACGCTTTCAAAATCCAATTCAAGGACTATTTATTGTTCAAAATTGGGGAAAAAAAAGTTGGAAAGTTTCGTTTATTCGGCGCAACATCTGTGGTCATATGCCGGAGAGAGACAGGAGGGGGAAGGAATTATAGGAGAAGGGAACAGATCCCAGGAGACAGGACACAACCCCCGATTAATACCTGGTACATTCACTGCTGGGTGGACAGGGGTGTAGGGTATCGGAAAAGCCGCCCATTTTTTTCCACTCCGCCCGGGAATTGAACCCGGGCTCTCTCGGTTGTGAGCTGAGTGTGCTAACCACTGCACCACGAAGCCCCCTGAAAATTTGGGATATTATTCACGAAAGCGTAGCCTCCTCTGGCGGCGGCCACAGCGTCAGTGCAGCCGGTGTTGCGAGAAGTACCTCCATGCAGAAATAGTTGCATACACATGTGAGGGGGGAGAGGGGGGTCCTCAGGGGTGCACAGCCCCCCTTGGTTAGAAGGGGGAGTCGAGGGGGGCGAACGACTACAGTTCGGTTGGAGTAGTTGGAAAATGCTCCCCCACCCTAAACCCTCCATGAGCTATTTTGCGGCCATGGCGGTGGCACCATCGCCGTGGCCGCTGCCAAAGGAGGCTATATGCTTTTGTGAATATTCCCCTATTTTCAACAATAAATAGTTCTTGAATTGGATTTTGAAAGCATTTCAATGATTGTTGAACGCTTGTAGAAAAGATATATGAAGAGCTAGTGATGTTTCATAAGGTAGGTAATGAAATACTGGCACGGTACTAAAACGAATCTTTACCTCCTGGAATAAACAGCAAAGGGGTCAGCACCAGCATTAACTTTATAAAAAAAAACTTCTTCTTCTTGGGTGTTTTATGGGGCTAGTTAGGCTGTGGGGCCACAGCCTCTAGAGCCCCGTCAGTGGTAGTTGGTATAAAGAAAACTATGACCGGCATGCCCAAAGCCCTAATGGAAGAGACATCCCCTTATGAAAACTAGCTCCCTTGCCTCTGAAGAAACCATAAGAACATAGGGAGACTGTATAAATCGGGAGACAATAAACAAAAACCTATGACCGGTATGCCCAAAACCCTAATAGAAGATACACCCCCTTATGAAAATGCCCCTGAAGAAACCAGACGGCAGGCAGTAATTATGCAAGCCTCCCTTTGTTCTCCAGTCCCCAACGTTAGCCTGGGAAAAGGGGGTCAGTTCACCATAGGGTCTACTCACCTGGAGGCAATGAGTGAGTCGTTAGTTGGGGAAATATGAGAGTGAGTGATGGTGCGAGGCGGACATCTGGCAGCAGCCCGACCCCAGGTAAACAAGAGGTGGACGAGTACACAACACGTCCTCTACCCGTCCCTCACCCTCACCCACAGAACGATTAGTAAAAGCGAATAATAGCGGTAATGACTAGTGGAGCATGAGAGTGGAATTAAGTAATGTGTATATATTTGTCAGTTACGTTTACGCTGAGCTTGGGTGTCATAGAGAACGGGGGTTTGAAGGTGGACTGTTTTAACACACACACACACACACACACACACACACACACACACACACACACACACATTTTGCATAGATTTTTACATAGAAATTCAGACCACACGGATTCTATGGGCCAGACTAGTTACAGGTGGTCTATTAGTAGTAAGTGAAATCCTATTAAATCTAATGTTCAGTGCCACCAAGACTTTGCATTTCGACTTTAGTGAATATCAAGTTGAGGAAATTAAGTGGCGGTCGAGCTTGTTTTTAAATTAATTAATCGTACTACACTGGAAGAGAGAGAGAGAGAATTATAAGAAAAGCTTGCCTACGTGATACACTGGGAAATAACTATTGTGAAAAGGACCCAACTAAGGGATGTTGTGCAAGTATTATGCATAAATATACTTTCTAATTCCTTGCAACAAGATAAATTTAAAGTGAAGCATAGTTACCAAGATATGTGTGTGAACAGTTACCAATCGAAAGAATTAAGAATATTTTACCTACTCCTTTAGTTGAGCAAAAGGGCATGTGTTTGACCGAAAAATATCTGAAATAGTGGAAAACATATCTAAATTTTATGCGCTAGTTGTAACAAACAATAGTTTAGATGAATGTAGGTAATTTCGTTGAGCATTTTCGCGCTTCAAAGACCCACGAACATTCAAGTTTTAGCTGGGGCTCCCGGGCAATAGTGGATTAATCTGTAACATAGGTAGACGGCCCTGCTTCATCCGTAGCTACGAAAAACGGATCACCTGAAGATCCGCCACCCCAGAGTGTCTCACGTGAAGATCCGCCACTCGAGAGACTCACTTGAAGATCAACCTGACATTCAAGTGATAGTAAATAAAAATAAAACTATTAAATCAGAAAATGAAAGTCATTTATTGAAACGTACGATAAAACCTAAAACGTGAACTCATTAAAAAGTGGATAAAAATCAGAAAAAAGTGAATTTCACTAAAAGTGTGATACCTCAGATTTAGTACTAACGCAGTCTTAGCACTTAAAATGGATATTGTGCAGCAATATGGTCATAACTTCTCAAAAGCATTTTTTGAAAATCGGTTGTCCCACATGAATTCCTGCAGGTAGGAGTTTAACAGGTCTCTCCTGCAGCCAGGCATTTTCTTTATATAGCTCTTGTGTCTATTCCAGTAGGATTCAATGGTTTGTCTACAAAACTTACCGAGTGATTCACTGTTTTGTGTTCATACCCTAGAGGGCCTAGACCTTGGATATTACGATATGCTCTCCACTCGTCACTGTGAATGATAGACCCTGCTCGAACCACTTTAGATACAATAGGAAGAAGGGTGGCAGCATCTCTCGCCTCGACTATTTCCATGTATCCAACCGCTGGTTTGGTGCTTCTGTCAACGATGCCGAAGACCCAAGTAGGAGTGTGGGGTGCGCGTCCTCTGTGATGTTTTGGCTTACGAGAGAAGCACGATTCATCGATTTCTACAGTAATCCCAGGCCCACCTAACGTTACTGAATTTGCTTGGAAGTACGAAGCACATATTTCCCTAAAAAAGCTGTAGCAGTCAATCGTAGTCTTCTCAGATAGGTTTACTTGACGTCTTGCCGTTGTTTCTCCAATACGTTCACTCCAGAGATGCATGGCATGAACCCACTTCTGCAGTGACAGTCTAGAACGGACAAAAAATGATCCAGTCCTTATACTTGTTCTCCCTTTATGCTTTGTACACCCTTTTGTCTGGCATTTCCACACCGCACCGTCCGCACATTTGGAGTGTTTGGTCCAGTTCATCCCGTTGTGGCATTTTTCACATCGCACATCACGCCTTAAAAGTTCCTTCTGCTGAAGCCAAGTAATAACAGGAGTGGGGTCCTCAGTCAGCAGCGGTAGAACAACCGTCTCAAAAGTATTAGCCGCCATTATGGAGAAGTGGTCTGATGAGTGGAGTATGAAGAACTGGCAGGTCCACCACACACGGTCTTGGTCTGATGAGTGGAATGTGATAAGCAGTGTAGTAAACTCCAACAACTTCCACTGCTTCTTTCTCATTTTGAAACAATGAACATGAAGATGCGCCACCTCGCAGCCTCGTTACCATTTGAAGCAGTGACTTACACCCCAGATTGTCTCACCTAGTCGGGGTGGCGGATCTTCAGGTGATCCCGAAAAACGATTCAAATTTTACTTAAGAAGCTTAACGATATCAAATGCAGCGAATAGCTTAGTAATAGCAGTTTGATTTGAGAGGAAAGACTCAAACAGTTAAACTTGCATTCTCTAGAAAGGCGAAGGGTACGTGGATATATGATCGAGGTTTATAAATGGATGAAGGGCTTTAATAAGGGGGATATTCATAATGTTTTGGTGGTAAGAGAACCGGGTAGGACACGTAGTAATGGGTTTAAACTGGATAAATTCAGATTCAACAGGGATATAGGAAAAAATTGGTTTACTAACAGAGTGGTGGATGAGTGGAATAGGCTGAGCAGTCATGTGGTGAGTGCCAATACAATTGTCACATTAAAAAATAGAATAGATAAATTCATGAACAGTGATATTAGGTGGGGTTAGATTCACGGGAGCTTAGGTTCAAAGGAGCTGCCTTGTACAGGCCTACCGGCCTCTTGCAGACTCCTACGTTCTTATGTTCTATTTCAAGAGGTCGAAAGGGAGATCAATCGAGCTCTAATGAATGTTTTGTATGTTTGTTTCACAAAAGAATGATCAAACTATCAGAGGGATCCTGAAATCATCTCTGCAATTGCCCAAAACTCCTATGAAAGCCTTGTCATATGTGTGTGCTAGGAGGCAGAAATCTTTAAGAATATGGCCCTGGACACCCGTGATGAGCCCGTGCCGTGGGGATGTATTCATCAGGCGGCGGCGACGGCAGGGGAGAGCAGGGAGGAGGAGGGGCGGCGCGTCGGGCTGAGTGTTGACTCGTCTTCTTGTACTGACTTACACAGGGATCAGTCCTTCGACCACCTCCCCTCCTTCCCTTCATTATTAGCGGCAATGACTTACGACGTGAAATATAACAAATGGGAGGAAATGTATCCTCTCCCTATGGTCACAGGGACGTGGAAGAATGGTTACATAGCCTGCATGTTAACAATAATAGCCCAGAAAGGCGTTTGAAGTCAGGCTCGTGGCATCAGTGAAGAGGGAGGAGATGAGAGGGAAACCCGGGAGAAGAGAGGAACACAGGCATCTCCAAGAAGACACAGACAGTAGCAGAGAACCGTCGACCACACCACACCTTCCCTGTGCTCGCTGGGATCATTGCACCGTCTGAGAATCGATAACCATTGCTGTGTACTGTGGAAAACGTAGTTAATCGAAGTGATAGATGAATTAGGTTTCCCATTAAGCGATACTCAATCCACCCTTGACACACAGAGAGTGGTGGGCGGGAGGGTGGAGACCGGTGGAGGGAGGTGCTGTGGGTGGGTGGTTAGGCGGAGGGAAGAAAGGCTTCAGTATATCGACGAAGCTGACCTGGCACCTTCACTCAATTATGAAGGCCACTAAGTTCTTCATCTTCGTCATCATACTAAAAGGTGGGTTGTTGTCGTTGTTGCTGTTGTTGTTTTATTTTTGTTTCACTTAGTACATTCGAAATTAAAAGTTGAAGCTGCTGACCTGACTCCTTCACTTTTAATAATGGCCAAAAGGAGGGTTGTTGTTGTTGTTGTTGTTGTTGTTGTTGTTGTTGTTGTTGTTGTTGTTGTTGTTGTTGTTGTTGTTGTTGTTGTTGTTGTTGTTGTTGTTGTTGACCTGACACCTCCACTCAAATACGATGGTCACTATAATGGAAGCAATCTTTTTTTCTTCAAGGATTGTGATGATTGTTGTTAAATTGTAAACTCTTGGGATTGTATGTTATAGTTGTTCTGTGGTTTTTATCTCTGTTTGACGTAGTACAACCTTAATTAAGTCGTCAGTCCTTAATGAACCAGGTGATGTAATTAATCTCTCACTTTCACCTCATTAACCGATTTTAAGATTGTCAGGTTAGGTAAGAAAATTGATCTTCAAAAGTGTGATTAAAAAAAAAAAATGTAAAAAATGTCTGTGTGAAGGTACAGATTCCAGGAAACTAAACAACGTGAGCGAATGTCAAGCTTCTATCGGAGACACTTTTCTTCCTTTATCGCATTTTCTTTTTATTTGAACTTTCATCTTTAGTGATAATGATATGATGATGATGATGATAATGGTAATGATGATACTTTCGCCACTGTTGATACGATGCTTTTTATTATCAGTATAGGGAGCATCCGCTATAGCTGCGCGTGGCCTCAGTGCTCCTCTCCGTGCTGATAAGATAAAAATGGTGATGATTGTGATGCTGGCGACAGATAACTCTTTCTCAGATTATGAATGCGGATTTATTTTATTCATCCCCATAGTAATTGGCCTATCTTAAAGTTTACATCAAGTATTTAGATTACCTTAAAATATCTAATACCATCTCATTACTTTTTAGGAATGATAGATATTTGAAGGTTCCCACAGATAATGAAGCTCCCAGTGGTTGCATGTATTACAGTTCATAGCTGGGCACGATAACAGAAAACCTTATTCCTGATAACCGATAACTGATAATGGAAAACCTTATCGGTGATAACCGATATTCGTTAACTGGAAACACAAATATAGGCGACAACCGATAACCGATACCCGATATTAATCCACAATTCCGATACTAGCTAGCGATAAGTCCGATAGGCGAAAACGATACTATATTGATATTTCAAATAAAAAACATAGATGAATTCAAATTTTCATTATCTGTATTTCTGTCTAGAACGACACTCTGTCGAGTTGTCTGTCTGTCTGTCTATCTATCTATCTATCTATCTATCTATCTATCTGTCTGTCTGTCTACATTTCTCTACCTACTTATCTATATATCTACCTATCTATACCATGGCATGCTCACCTAAATGATTTTTCTCTTTGATATATTGATTTTTGAGTCTAACATAAAAAATAACCTAGTGTTTTAATGTTGATGATCAAAGTATGAAATATCTTCACCGAAGATATTTCATCGTCTATTACTTATCTATCGCCTCAGGGTCGCGGGGGGTTCGCATCCAGGGCGTGGAGGTGCCCGGGGAGGTGCAGGCCGGGGAGGACGTGTCATTGCGCTGCCGAGTTGACCCCTGGCCCGGACCTCTCTACTCCCTCTCGTGGTGGAAGGACGGCGCCCAGTTCTACCGCGCCGCCGTCACCGCCTTCCCCGCCGGCAGGAACGACACGCCCTCCAGCGGCAGCCTCGCCACCGTCTTCCCTCAGCCGGGACTGTCCGTGAAGGTAGGATCGCCCAGGGGGCACTGTCGAGGATGGGGTGGAAGTGTAGTGGGTTTATTTTGTCTCTCAGTAGTGCGCCATTACCTGTATACATAATATCAGACTTCAAAAGTATACATGCATGATAATTCTAAAACGGTGACAAGTATATGAACTGAATTTCGTCATATCTGTCTGGTTATCGTATATTCTTTTTACACGAGTAGCATTTATTTTACTGCATTTACGGTGTCCAATCCTTCTTTTACGGTAAAAATATAAATCAGTAAAAACTAATCCTATCTATTGTTGCGTATTGTGAGCTGTCATGTTTTCTTTTATTTTTTGTGTACTATCAGCAATTTTTACGTTTTGTTTTGTGTGTGCTTTAGGGTTTTAGTTTATCTTCTTTACGGTAAAAACAGAGATAAAAGCAGATATGACTCCACGTGTTGTTGTGGGTGCAGGTGGGCGGGCGGGGCCTGGGACACGTGGTCCTGCAGGCCGTCACCGTGGCTGCCTCGGGGCTCTACAGCTGCGAGGCCGTGGCGGACTTCCCTTCCTTCTCGCAGCACCTCGTCAGCGCCAACCTCACCGTCGTGGGTAAGGCAAAGGTCCAAAAAAGCAACAGTTCCGTGCGGGCGTTAGGGCATGACCGGGTTGCATATTCTTGAAGGGGTTAGTGTGTGAGCTACGACCCGGACGTTACCCACGGCTCAGCGGCTCGGGGAGGTGCCAATCAGACATACACTTCAGGAATATGCTGCCGGGTTTAGAGTTTCAACAGTATCTAGCCCTTGGTGACCCTCGCTCGCCTCGAACAGAAAAAAACAAAGATCACTCATCCAGCTGACTGATATACCGATTTTGTGTCATATATTTCACAACCATTAAAGATTATATAGGACGTAACGAGTCTATCTATATATTTATCTATCTCCCCACAGATCCCCCGGACACGAGGCCTGTAGTATCCGGCTTCAGGGTTCGATACCGCCCCGGGGATCAGCTGACTGCCAACTGTACCGTGCTGCGCGCCCACCCGCTTCCCACGCTCACCTGGTTCATCAACAGCAAAAAGGTAACAGTGATAGACCGTATTCTCAGGCGGTTTCAACTCTCATAACAAATATTTTCATACGCCACCAAGGAGATTAGTCAGATTCTCATGGTTATTTTTCACATTCATGGTGCAGAAGCCTTGGCAAACTATCACCAGGCACATGAAGCTACCCTTGAAAGTACCCACAACCTCTATACGTAACCCTTATCAAATGTGGGTGTGTAGACCTCGAAATGTGTGAGAATTTGGGTCATAGGCTCCTCTTTCTATAGTACTGTTTTCGAGGGCGCTCCGACAATGTTTCGCCAGAAGATGGAGACTCATATATAAGAGTTCCTTATTCTTAATTCTATGTCTATGTGAATATGACTGTATATTCTGAAGTTGTTGTCAAGGTCTCATTATGTTAAAGAAGAAAATATACTGACACAGAGACAAAGAGAGAACATAAAATTAGGCCGCATTCAGTAGTACCTAACTGCAAGAATGAACACACAAAAAAATAAAGGAAAGAAAAACTACTTCGTGTTCTCTTCTGAAAAAATGAAGGAAAAAACTACTCCGTGTTCTCTACTGAAAAATAACAAAGGAAAAACTACAACGTGTTCCCTACTCTATAACAGATCGTGAACGGGTCGCAAAAGGTGGTGGAGGTGGTGCCCGAGGAAGACCTGACCTCCACCCTCACCGGCAGGGTCTCCATCCGCCTCCAGCACTCCCACTTCGTCGACGCCACCTTCAACCTCACCGTCAGTAGTGCCTTGTTGTTGTTGTTGTTGTTGTTGTTGTTGTTGTTGTTGTTGTTGTTGTTGTTGTTGTTGTTGTTAAGAGTAGTAGTAATAGTAGTAGTATTGGAAGTAGGAAGAGGAGGAGGAGGAAAAAGGAGTTAGACGAGGAGTAGGAGCTGGAGTTATGCAATTAATCTTTCTTATTGAGCTACTTGTGGAATGTTCGACTGAAGCTTACTGAACAACGGTTTGTGCTGTAAGAAAAAAATGCGGAAAAAAAGGAAAGAAAGAAAAAGACAGACACAAAGGATGGGTTCTCGACACGTGGCTGGAATAGTTTGTGGATATAAGTAAACGGACCCAGTGTTTAAGCTTTCCCTGCCAACAGTGCGGGGCGCGGGTCGGGGCGGCCCTGTGGACGGCCACCACCATCACGGGGCACCTGGCACGAGGCAGCCTCCAAACCTACCTGGGCGTGGGCGGCGACACGCGCGGGGACCACTCCCAGCCCTTCCAGAGCCTGCACGCCGGCCGTGAGTGTGTTCCCGCATTGGTCTGTAGACGCACTTGTCACAAAGAGTACAGCCATTGGTCTGTGGCTGTCAGTGGCTTTGTGGGGAGCAACAAATGACGAGCCGCTATAAGATTTATGTGTCCAGCATGAGGCTTGATAACCAACAAAATGGCAGTATAAAATCTTAAAAATGAAAAAGGAGGTAGCAAAAAAAGACAATCAGTCAAAATGAGGTATACTTACTTTGTTAGGAACGAGAAACGTTGCAAAAAATGATTTTTTCCCCCAAAAAGCTTTATTGAAATTTATTATTGCTTAATTTGAAAATTCCTGTCGTTGTTGCATGGAAGAACAAAAACGTGATGTAAATTTCTAATTTGGGAAAACTTAATTATCTTTGTTGGGATACACAGTTGGTGTTCTCTCCAACAGAGGCCGCAGTTGAGGGCTGTGGCCGCCTCAGCCTTCTGCTGCCCCTGCTGCCCCTGCTGGTGGGTGCTGCCGCCCGGCGCGTCACCTGCAGGGAGGCTGGCCGCCGCCTGCTGTACTGAAGACGAGGCTTTCTGCACGACAGACTAAGATGGGGAGGAGCAAATGAACAAAAGAACATAACAATCATAGAAAATATCAATCCATATAGTAAGTATAACAATTATAAATAACTGCACATTTTGATTAGGTAATCAGTAAACGAGTAAGGAATGAACTCGACGAAATGTTGCTTATGAATGTTAGAAATAATGCTGACTTTATTATCAAGAGTGCAGTGTTGGAATCACAAGTGTTTCAAGTAGCCATAGATAATTATTTCTCCAGACTTGACCCAAACCCTGGCATTGTTACTCTAGCCTATTGACGCCGTTGAAATGATGTAAAATAAATTGTAGTGACTGAACTATTCAAGTAATAAAAAATGAAAGTGCAGTGACTCAACCACTGATAATTATTAGGTTACCAGTGTGGCTTATCGCATTACTTTGTGGCTATGTAAAGGCGCGTTAGTTACCAACGATTATTTAAGAAGAAATATAGTTGGAATTGTTACCAAGGGAGATCGAAGCCTCTCACTACTCACCGTTCTGTTTACACGGACTAGAAATAATCTGCATTGTTTGGCGAGCGTGTTCCCCGGCCCCAAGTGAAGCAGCGCGTGAGGGGATGCAGCACACACTGAACCTCCAGCCACGCCCGAGGTTCTAAGGATCGTATTAAAAGACATTTCGCCGCCCAAGAACACACATTTGACAAGGCTTTCGTGGGAGTTGTGGGCATTTCCAGGAGTAGTTTTATGACCCTGGTGGTAGTGTGACCCTTCTTCTGTACCGTGAACCTTAAGAAACACCCATTATAACACGATTGATCCCCTCTTTGACCTTTAGAAATAGCTGATGTGAGAAGCGAAAGTGTTTTAAAATACCGACCTAATTAGTAAATATCTTCTTTATTCATATCGCAAACAAGTTCACTACAATTTCAATGCGGTGAGCGTGACAGTATTTTGTCGCCACATTAACTTAAACTGTAAATAAGAATATACCATACGGGAACGTCAGTAGATTGTTGCATACATATGGCACCCTCCCTCCGTGAATACCTCGTACTGATTATGATTTACGAGGCAGTATAATTTCACTACGACGAAGGGTATCAGTGTTCATTACCATACATAAGCTGCTTCCCTTACTTGCAGGCTACTGGTTGATCATTAACATCATAAGTTGATTTTTGGAATTTTCACTGATACATAGAAGAGCTGATAAACATCTTATATATATAGTCGTGACTCAGGTATATCTTCTCTCTCCATCCTCTGCCCTCATCTACTGAGAGAGGGTAACATAAATTCTATGAAATCAAGTTGGTTTGGTAATACTAAAGCATATCATCTCATGTGTATCAGTGTTGCAAAGACTCGCGATCTGTTAACTGAGGATACGACAAGAACAGATGTTGTGGGGATTCAGATTACAAGAACAACATAGTTAAGGGTAGTCTGACATTTTAACGGCTTTATTGCTTGTACGCATGCTTTTCTTCTTCTGTTTACACATGGTAGTAGATTTCCACATTTGCGAATAATATCAACGTAGTATACCAAAGAAGAATGAGAGTCCTCTACATAAGTTTTGATTTTCACCACTTCGTTCCACCCGTCGTAGGCGCAGGGAGGGTGTACTGTGGTCCTTTTGACGTGTTATCCTAAAGTCGATCTTGAAGTGCTCCCGAGTCTAATAGGTGATCCAAGCGATGACGTGTGAGCCGTGTCGTGTGTGGCTGAGTGGTGCACAGGTGGCGCTAGTGTTCGTCATCCACCTGGACCCAGTGTGGAATGTAGCGGTGTGTAGGTAAACTTTCTTTGGCGTAAACAACACGTATAGTTTGAATAGTTTCCTGTGAGCCTCCCCGCATTTGTCACTTGGCTTCTGGATCTGTTGATTGTCTTTACCAGAGTTTAAATACATACATGATGATACAATGATGCAATCTGATACAATAAATTCCAAGATGTAGAAAAAAACATTACACTTCACCTTTACGGGAGCACAATATATTCTTCACCCGTGTCTATAGGTATTCATGTAGTACACCTGTATAAAAGCATGATGAATGTACAATTATATGTATAGTTATTATTACTAGTTTTGTGATACATATTTTTACTCTTAGAAGCAATTACATTTGGTTATGCAACTGATAGCTCATGTAATATACTTTTTAGAATATGTTTTGCGAGACTTTTGTATATATGCACATTTCTTTTGCCTTTGGACTGTCTTCTGTACCGTAAAAAAGTAAGATGTCGGTTTGGCAGAGTATGAGGTGTGTGCCACGAGTGTGATGGACGGAGCTCAGTGCTTTCAGAAGTTCTTGAGGTGCGGGCTGTGGAGGTGGTAGTCGCGGGGGCGGGGGCGGGGGTTGTCTGTCTCCACGCCCAGGGTCACGGTGGCGTACATGCCTGGTAAGAAACAGTTAAAATAAACCAGTAAGTAAGCTACGACTGTGGATTTACTGTTCATTCCTGAGTGCTTGTTTCCTCTCTCTGTGGCTGAGATGAAGTCTGATGCCGGGTCCTGATCACGTGAGGACGAAAATATTAGTAACTCTGAATAGAAACGATAGATAAATAGATGACCAGCTAGTTAGAGGATCTTCATTTTTTTGCAAGAGAGGTTAAAGTCCAATAAATCGGATAAATTGAAAAAAAAATACTAACTGAACAGCAAGTGATTTTTTTTTTGTATATTGAACTGGTTATACGAGTTCACTTTACTCAAACAATGTGGTGTTATTGACCTAGAAAGTGTTTTTTACCTTTCTTTTTCTTAAAACAGTAGGCAGTCCCGTTAATTTAATAAATGGACAACACTTATGATGTTATTTTCTCAAAGTCAGGAAGGGCAACTTAAATATAACTGTTGCAAATATGAAACTGAAATATGCGTATTATTACCAAGGTAGAGGGACTAGGTAGGCTACAATAAATCAGTCTTGTTGTGAAAGCGATGCGGTGTACATAAGACCTCATAGATTAGATATTATTCGATTTCTTTCTTTCCATTTGTCTCAACTTTACTCTTTTTATTTCCTTGCAGACTAAATAGGATCATGCTTACTACTTCATATTTTCATCCTTATCTTGTTTTCTAGTCTCCTTTTCATTTTGTGTTGGGGGGAATATTATTTGTCAAGTCTTGCTTTGATTGACCTTTTGTTATTAATGTAGTAGTTAGCAAGTTGTTTTGTGTGTCTGGGTTGTACTACCTACGGATCTTACCGAAGGCAGTGATGCTGGCGAAAGATATAAGGGCGAGGATGGCCGGCGTGACGAGCGGGGAGAAGGCTGATGTGGCGGAGTCCTTGTCACCCAACACCTTCCTCTGTGACTGTCAAGGAGAACCAACGAGTCGGCTTAGTCAGAGTGAGCGCATGAGTGAAGTAGATCAACCTTACTACTCGTATAAGGATAATGAGCTTCAAAATATGGAGAATTATAGTATGACTTCTTTCATTATCAATAAACTTAGTCTCAGTCTCTATCTTTTGGAATTGTGAAAGATAATCAGTGAGCATGTTTGTAATGAGAGTGGATGCGAAGTGCGAAGGATGAGTGATTGTGATTATTTAGCTCAATTTTAGAATAATTAAAAACTTTTAGAAGTGTAAATTATTATAAGGGAAGGAGGAAGATCACAGCATAAGGAAGGCTGTTACATAATCTGACAATACTACCCCAGTAAAGCGAGTATCCAAGTGTTGTTTCCATAATCAGTTACTCCTTTCTCATCTAAATATACGCACATTCATATAATCACGGCGTTAATATTTTAATGACATCCAGTACCCTTAAACACACAGCCTTAATATTGTTACCACAGTATACACACCTACGCTACAAGACTCATGCTACCGGAATGCATTGAATGCCCCTTGATACCTTACCTGATCCTCCTCGCCGAAGCCAACATGTACATTCATATAATCACGGCGTTAATATTTTAATGACAACCAATACCTTTAAACACACAGCCTTAATATTGTAACCACAGTATACACACCTGTGCTACAACACTCATGCTACCGGAATCCATTGAATGTGCCTTGATACCTTACCTGATCCTCCTCTCCGAAGCCAACATGTACATTCATATAATCATCGATAATATTTTAATGACAACCAATACCCTTAAACACACAGCCTTAATATGGTTACCACAGTATACACACCTACGCTACAACACTCATGCTACCGGAATCCATTGAATGCGCCTTGATACCTTACCTGATCCTCCTCTCCGAAGCCAGCAGTCACGAGCACCAGCACCACCGCCGCCAGCAACACGACAGCTCGCCTCATCAACATGACTTGTGCGTATGCGAAAGATGACAAGACTCGCATAAAGGGAAGAGAAGGAGAGAGACTGAAGCTGTAGTGACGAATACTTAGACTTTTTTTTCTTTTCCTGAGTAGTGGTAAATGATATTCTTCCCTCCGTTTAAGAAAGAAAATGAAACAAGGAAAGATGGTGCGGTACTGAGGTATTTTGGAGAGATGGGGGGAGGGGAAGCAGTGGAGGTATCTTGAGTAATACGGTCAGAGAGGATTATTCTTACTTTGGGATCAGGGAAAGGATATTCTACCCTATGTTCAAGATGTGTCGAGGAAAGGGACTGGATGGCACACGGGCGGGGCAGGCAGGAGGTGGTGCTGTACTGAGCTATGGAGGCTGCTGAGTGCTGACCAGTCCCCTCATACCGTTAGATGCCGTTAATCCTTCTCATGTTCGGGTTATTGGTCCAGTGAGCCTGCATGTGTTCGGGACGCGCGCACTTTGGATCTTCGTTCGCATGACTCTACTCAGCGAATTTCGTTCATAATGCAGGTCCGTTATTTTAGTAGATTTTGAGGGGGGCTAGAGAGCATCGTAAGTTCATGAATGAGAGGGGGAGGAGGGCGAGCATGCACAGTTAGGAGAATTTTTTCTAATTAAGCACTTTTAGGGGCATTTTGAGGCCGATGGAGAGATATATAGAAAACATCGGAGGGCTATAGCTCCTCTCGGCCTTCCACCCCCCACACACACAAGAAATTTCGGCCCTGTATTGGTTAGCAACTTGAGTTTTTTGAGGCTTTCTCGTTCAAGCCTGACGAAACGCTTGGTCTGGGTCTTGGTCTTAGTATGAGGGTAGGGTAAGTAAGGTTTCGTCACTCCTTGTATCCATTTAAGTTGGTTTAGCAGCTGAGCTTCTGTTTGAGCCCTCGCCGCCAACACTCCCACTCCTAATAAGCGATTTTTACTCATATGTATCCCACTATCTACAAACACTATGGTCCTTATTCTTAAACATATCGGTCTTTCATTATGATTTTTTTCCAAGATCACAGAGAAGACTGACCCCGGCCTTCTTGCGTGTTTTTCCCGTTCAGGATGCAGAAGTCGGGTAAAACTATCACCAGGATCAAAAAACAGTCCATTGAAATCCTAGAAACTTCTACGAGAGGCTTTTCAAACAGGCAAACTGAGGTGCCGATACATTTAAGAATACGGGCTCATGTATCTACTTAGTTATTCTGCTGGATCTAGGCTTCCCTCTGCTCCACCTTGTCTCAAGTTGTCCCGTTACCTACGTATCATGTACCTCACCATCACGTGACAAAAGACCTTACCCTGACTCATTAATTTTGCACTATATTGCTTGTCGTTTAGGCGTAATTATTATTATTATTATTATTATTATTATTATTATTATTATTATTATTATTATTATTATTATTATTATTATTATTATTATTATTATTACTACTACTACTACTACTACTACTACTACGACTACTGTTGTTGTTGTTGTTGTTGTTGTTGTTGTTGTTGTTGTTGTTGTGTTACCCTCGTCGTCGTCGTCGTCGTGCCTTGTGTCCTGTCGACGGTGTATCAGTTTGCCTATAAACTTTTCACTATTTTTTAGCACAGTCAGTCATGTCGTACTCGTTCTAGAGCTCTGTATTGTAATAGTTTTTGTTTTATTTTTTGTTTTAAGGTGTTTTCGGTAGACTGCGAGACGGACAATTACTAAATGCACAAAAAAATGGAGAAAAACTCGATTTCTTCAAAACACAACCCTTTTAAACTTTATTTCAGTCAATATACATGCATCTTTACATACACACAAAATGAGAACTGCAACCAGCCGACCATGCCAAGGATGTCTTTACAGGAGCGGGGAGCAAGTGTGTGCCTGGCCCTCACTCGGGCAGGCGGGGGTGGCGGGAGGCGGATGCATAAGGGTCGCTCTCCGTGTGCCAGGCATCGCTGACTCCAAGACTTGGGAACAGAATTTTCGATCCTTGGATGACGCTAACTGTAAAGCAGCAACAAAGAAATATGACTATTCAGGAAGGACTGTTCTTCGAAAAATGCATAAAGAGAAACACGACAGCACAATACTGACCGCCAAGAGCCGCCAAGGAGATACTCAGCTGCAGGAGAGCAAACACTTGCACCACCAGCGGCGCCTTCCGGAGCGCTGGAACGAAAGAGCCTCGCTTCTCTAGTCTGCCGCCATCCACTTTGTCTCCACCTCTTTCAAGAATCCTCTCCTCGATTTTTTGTAATGTATTCTTTGCTTTTATCTCTGGTTCAATTTCTTCGTGATCTACTGTTCGTTTTTCATCCGTTGTCACTTTCCTTGGAGGCCAATGATATTTTTCCCGATAATCTGCTGCATAAGGAGCTTCATGTGAGTGAGGCGGCACAAACTGTTCCTTGAGGTCGTGAGTCTTGGCGTTACCCTCAGAGTCTGCCGCGGTGCAGGACACACTGGCAAGCAGCAGGGAAGACCATCCTAACAACTGTAAAAAAAAAATGATAATGATAACAATATATTAATGTAACTATCAATAATCGTGGCTAGTAGCGATGAATGCCAGCCAAATAAATTACATACATACATACATACATACATACATACATACATATAAATACATACACACATGTACAGTCTAAGCTGGACAAAAAGTAGATATGGAGACAGGTCAACACGAGATTAACTCAAACACTGTATATTACAATTAGGTAAACACAACTAGGTAAATATACATATATATACATACATACACATATTCCAGCACATGTAGTTCAAGTTTACCATTGGGGAGCGCCGGCGTGGTGTGGGAGGAGGCATGTTGAGTCTGCGACAGCCTGAGGCGGAGTGAGGTGAGGGGTACAGAAGCGACGAGACCCCCGCAGCCCCGTGACATCATACCTGGCAGGAGGAAGGCCCGGATTGTGAATGCCTTGGTGGATCACAGACCAAAAGGAGAATCACGCACAGATACACCACTTGACCTATATTATATGGGAATGTGTATGGGTTCACCATCTAAACATCCTGACAATATAATCCCTGTTTTCCTTACGTAACGCTTCCTCCATATTATATCTCTCTTAAATGGCAGTGTTGGACAGAAAACATAATATTAAACATTTTATTAAACATTTTGTATATTAGATTTTAGGTGCCTCAATAAAACATAATTTTGGACCTTCAGGCTACCAATCTGAACAATATCAATATAATGGGAATGGGTATTATGTGTGTTGTATCGCTAGGGATGCTGTGTTTTGTGTGTTCTATCACAAGTATTGTATTATGTTCCAAGACACCAGACTATAGTTTCATCATTTTGTGTATAAAGAATTATTTTCCTATGATCTAAAACTCCATCACCCATTCTTATACTCAAAGAAAATTCTAACATATTTCAGCAATCAACGAATGACTGTTGGTAACGTTGCTCTTGTATATATTTTCTAATGGAGGACAACAAAGTCTACGCCTCAGTGATTTGGGCATGGTTACTGTAAGCGAAATAGGATCATATGGTGTATGGAGGGCAGAGGGAGTTCAGTGGGTCACAGGAAGACGGACAGTTAAAAAAAAAAATACGGAATCGGTAGTGTAGTTCAGGTGTGGTCGACAGGTGGAGAGGCAGAGAGGGTTCCATCTTCATATAGAGTGGTCAGGAGGTTAGGTTAAGACACTTGCAGGAAGACACTCAGTGAAGGAGAGAAGGAAGAGCCTCGTAGGTGTGAGCGAAAGGTGGCGAGACAGTGACAGAGAGGGAGAGACTTTAAGTGGCAGAGAGGGAGACAGTTGCAGAGAGGGAGAAACAGAGTGGCAAAGAGGGAGAGTTAAGAGTGGCAGAGGAGTGACTTCGAGTTGCAGAGTGAGAGTGGCAAAAGGGAGAGACAGAGTGGCAGAGAGGGAGTGACTTCGAGTTGCAGGGTGACAGTGGCAAAAGGGAGAGACAGAGTGGCAGAGAGGGAGTGATTTTGAGTTGCAGGGTGAGAGTGGCAAAAGGGAGAGACAGAGTGGCAGAGAGGGAGTGATTTTGAGTTGCAGGGTGAGAGTGGCAAAAGGGAGAGACAGAGTGGCAGAGAGGGAGTGATTTTGAGTTGCAGGGTGAGAGTGGCAAAAGGGAGAGACAGAGTGGCAGAGAGGGAGTGACTTCAAGTAATAAATAGGGAGAGGTTAAGTGTCAGAGAGGGAGTGACTTCAAGTAACAAAGAGGGAGAGATTGAGTGGCAGAGAGGGAGTGACTTCAAGTAACAAAGAGGGAGAGGTTGAGTGGCAGAGAGGGAGTGACTTCAAGTAACAAAGAGGGAGTGACTTCAAATAACAAAGAGGGAGAGATTGAGTGGCAGAGAGAGGGAGCGACCAAGTAACAAAGAGGGAGAGCTTGAGTGGCAGAGAAGGACCCGCCGACGGACACAGTGGCTGGTTGGCCATGCACAGGGCACTCAAGGCTGCCAGACTGAGCAAGGCGAGGGTGGAGACGCTGACGAAGGGTTACGAAGATGTTTCAGGCCTCTCACCCCTCACGCCGCTGCCGCCACCCAACCTGCCTGCCTCGTTCAACTCCAGGGCCTTCCAGTTTCATGGTATTGGGGGTTGGTTTTGTTCTGTGTTGCACGGTGAAGGTAATGGATGCAGGCAGTAGTACGGTATCAAATTATTACCTTTTTCCATTCTCCTTATCCTTCTTTTCCTTTTTATCATTGTTGTTCTTGTGGCTGTTCTTTTTCTTCTTCATTTTCTTCTTCTATTTCTTGTTTTTCTTCTATTTCTTCTTCTTCTTCTTCTTCTTCTTCTTCTTTTTCTTTTTCTTCTTCTTTTTCTTCTTCTTTTTCGTCATCGTTGTCGTCGTTGTCCTCCTTCTCCTCTTCCTCCTCCTCGTCATCCTCATCCTCATTCTCATCTTCATCATCAACATCATCACAATCCTATTATACTCACAAGCAGAGCACCGTATAAGACTAAGCTATATCACTGAACTTGGCTTCTAGTAACAACATATAAATAGTAACAACATATCTTTAAAGGAAATAGGATGTGTGTTGCTGCGCTTCTCACGGTGTTCCTTTCTCACGGTTTTCCTTGTCCTGCAGGCGTCAGCGAGAGGAGGCCGATAGCAGGGGCGGTGGACAGGCTGACGGCTCGAGTCTTGGTGGGCACCGTCTTCGCGGGAGCTCTCCTCATCGCCTGTAGGTTATGGCGCTCTGTCTACGCTTTGTCAGTAGTCGCGAAGACCCGCACCAGTTGTGATCCTACCGCACACACACACACATATTTATCTATTTCTACGTACCTAAATTCGTATATGTTATCTATCTGTTTACCTGCCTGCTTACCTACCTGTTTATCTATTTACTTATCTCTCTGTCTCTCTAACTATCTACCAACTTACCTATCTATCTATCTATCTATCTATCTATCTATCTATCTGTCTATCTACCAACCAACCGATCAACCTACTTTCTGACATATCTACCAACTACCTATCTACCTATCTACACATGAACCTATTTATCTTCATTATATTTTCTTTCAGCCTTTGTCCTGCTGGCGGTCATTGCCACCACCCACACCCCCTCACCTGATGACCTTCGCCCACCCTCCTCGGGGACTCCAGCAGATCTCACGTCCGGCTTCAACTTATTTGACAACCTCGAGGACTAAATAGAAGCTGCCACGTGTTGCTGAAAGGTTATGATGTATAGGCAACGTGCAGAACCGTGGGTCTAGGTGTTCGCGTACCCATGGTGAATGATAAGAGGTGTGTGTGTGTGAATGCCTGGTTATGGGAGGCGTGAGGGAATGGGGAGAACCTGCCACGTGGATTAGAGAGAGAAAAATGGGTAGGATGTTTGTTTGTTCTTGTGTGAAATCATAAATAAACAAATATGAATGCTATTGTATCTATTCTTTTATCAATGCAGTTTTTAATCATCCACATCGTGCTTGGTAAAATGATGTACCGTAGGCGCTTCAGCAAGTAAATCCTATCAGTGAAGGAGAGGGCCCAGCGGTAAACACAAGGCGAGGTAAAATAATAAACGTGTAATTTTTGGGCAAGCGGCGGTGTGAGTCAGCGGTGGGTCAGGCGGGGGCAGGGAAGGGCAGGGGAGAGCAGCAGGAGAGGGCAAGGGAAGGGCAGGGGGGGAGAGGGGGTGGCATGCCGACTGCGCCTGGGAACCTGCTGTCACCTGGGATTGTTGAAGGGCACCGCACCATAAATAATTTCCATTTACCTTATTAACTGACAGTACTGCAGGTGTAACACGGAAAATAATGTAACATACTGTCTTCCACCTTATAATAATTTAGCATCTTGTGTTATCTTCCTACACCCTATTGACTTTCGGACGTAGATGTTTGAGTATGTATGTATAAAAACTTCACATTGCGTCATATTGAAGGGAATAGTGAGAGTTATATGGTAAAGACACACATGAGAACGTACAGTTGTTTCTCAGGCTCACGGGAAGGCAACAAGTGACATCTGTACGACGGCGAATATAAAAGAAAATATGTGGTTGTGATTCCTATGTCCACAGTGCTCAGTATATTATTTGTAGTAGGCTAAGTGCATGCTCGAGGTACAAATCCCGTTAGATTACGTTGATATCCATAAAACGAAACGGCAGAAATGAGCGCAATGACGACATCTGGAAGTTTTACGCAAGAGTTTTCTCCCATCCCATTCCTCCGATTTCCTCGCCAGCGTCAGTGTCGTGAAGAGTGTTGAGGTGAAAGGTAGTGTTCAGGCCCGCGCAGGGATACATTCACCACCATGGGGAGGAAAAGTCCAAGCAAGGATCAGAACACAATGTCTCAAAACTTCAAGATCGTCGTGGTGGGGGGCGGCGGCGTCGGAAAGTCAGCCATCACCATACAGTTCATCCAAGTAAGGAAAGGATGAAAGTTGAGTGATCTGGATGAGGCCGGGCTCTTCCTTCTTTCCTTTTCTTCCTTCTGACTTTCTTCCTTTTCTCCTTCCTCTTTATTTAGTTCTTCCTCTTTATCACCAAGTCCTCCAGTACACTCGCTTCGTGACTACTTAAATTTTAATAAGGTTCAAATTCAAGGAGTTGCCACAGTTGAACTTTCCACGCACAAACTTGACACTAGGGAACCCACATTTCGTCTACAAGATGAGGTGACGTTTTCTCGGTAGAAGGGGGTGCTGAATACCTTGTGCAGCGACCTAACCTTCACTATGCAAGGCGTTTTTATTGTTTTTATTGTTTGATTAGCTAGACCACGCAGTATACCCTCCCTCACTGCAATACCAACGTTAGGAGACTGTATTCCGTGGGCCAGTATGCATTCACGTTGCTATGATGCTGTGAGGGATGGATATTAAAGATGCAGCGATTATGTTGGCTACTACAAGTGTCAGCATTAGAAAGTTTCACGTGAGATTACGGGGAGGAACCAAAGAGAAGAAGGAACAGGAGTGAGTACGGAGAATGCCAGCCAGGGAAACGGGGCAGCATGCATTGACGCGCGTATGATGCTCTGAGGTGAATATTAGGGATGCAGCGATTATGTTGAGTACCACAGTGACGGCATTAGAAAGTTTCATGTGAGGGGACGGGAGGAACCAAGGAGGAGGAACAGGGGTGAGTACGGAGAGCGCCAGCCGGGGAAGCGGGGCAGCATGCGGGTGGGAGAGGAGTGGAGGGCCTCTTCCCTACCCATTGCCCGCGGCTGCCTCGCTGTCAGTTATGCCCGCTTATGGAGCGTCAGGTTCATGCAGTTTTGGTGTCAACTGACTACCTGCAGTTCTTTAATTGGTTTCTTCCTTGAATTGGATTTTAAAGAGAGTTATGCTCGTACCAAGGGCTTGAGCTCAGTGGTGTACTTCGTAGTATTCCTTCTGTAACTCTTGGATTAGAGAGTTCTCCCCTCTCTTGACTACCCATCCAACTCAATAGTGTGTGCTGATTTGTTTCTGGTATCCTAATATATACGCATAATTTTGGGTAAGAAGTATCTACAAAAGCAATGTTTCGAGACTTGCGTTCGGTGTTTAACAGTGCTGCCGCTGAGTGGAACCAAGGACAGGCGGCGGGGTCCGTTCCTACTGGCTGAGAACCTTGAAGGGCCGAGGACGTTGTGCATCACGGGACAGTTACGTCATTCTACGATAGAAGAGTAATAGTTGAATATTCAGACTCATGTTAGGTTTTATTTCCTTATCAAGCAGCCTTGTCAGCTCAAGTGAATCTGTTTAAACCCTGGGAGGCGTGGCAGCTTATAACATCGACGACATTGTCTTGGGTAACTCCGTCGGGTTTTCAATGATGAACCAATACCTGAATAGTTTTACTGTATTATCTGTGGCACTTGTAATTACGATACTTAATAGGTGACACTAGGTAACATAAACATGCTAGTGTACGATAGGGATACTTCAAATTCCGTCACTATTATCAGGCAGTAAATCTCGAAATTATATTTTTTTCGAGATTGTTGATTGCTGAACTTCGACAAAATTTACAATTATCATAGATATGTGATCGTTAGATTTTAATTTCATGTTAGCTTTAGCGGCTTCGTGTTTAGAGCTGCTTTTTTAGTTTAAGTGACCCTCTCGCGGATCGCCTGGTGGCAGAATCCCGTGGTGGGTGGTGGCAGGGGCCACCCACGGCCTCCCCGCCCCGCTGGTCATTGCGTGCTGTCTGGCAACCCGTCCTGGCATGGGAAATTGCGTTACCCGCGTCGTTGGTGGCGCAGGAATTCGTGGGAAGTGTACATAACATCATCTAATTTTAGACAAGGTGTCTTATTTGTAGTTGTTGTTATTGGTATTTGTGACGTAAATTTTACTTAGGAAGGAATGATGACAAGGTATGCAATATAGTCTTAACATTAACAAGAGATGGAACTCATTAGTAGTTACAATTTGATCTGGTAGTGAAGAGGAACAAGGTACGCTTCAGCTGTTGTTGTTGTTATTATTATTATTGTTATTATTATTATTATTATTATTATTATTATTATTATTATTATTATTATTATTATTATTATTATTATTGTTATTATTATTATTATTATTATTATTATTATTATTATTATTATTATTATTATTATTATTAATGTCATCATCACTACTACTACTACTACTACTACTACTACCACCACCACCACCGCCACCACCACCACCTGTTCACCACCACCGCCACGGACTCGTCACGGTGTTAGCTCACTCGCAAAACAAAGCTCCCATCTCTTGCAGGGAAAGGGACATGTAAGCGGGGTGGGTGGAGTGGAGGAGACCAGGGTAACAACACCATTTCTATTGTTTTGGGGGGCTCAATGGGGGGGAGAGGGGGGGATTGAAGGGCAGGGGCGGTGTGGCAGATGCATCAAGGGTGTGAGCAAGGCCCCCTGCCTCCCGCACTGCTAGCAAGGGCGGGTCACCTTGGCTGACTCACACCGGAGATGATCACGGGAGCGTTTTTGCTTCAGTCTCGTGTAGTGTGCCTCGAGGCCACCCTTTCCTCATCCTCTCTCGCGCTCCTCCCACCCTTCCTCTTTCCCTTCTCTCCCTCTCGCGGCCACCCTCACGCGTACCCCATCCTGAGACATCTTCACCCCACAGACATTCACCCGCGTCCCTCCACTCCCTCCCTCACCCCCCACAAGAGTATGTAGTCAAGGTCAGATGCGGGTGGAGTTCATTATCAGTTATATATAATTCGCTGGCAAAAAGTATAGATACTAGACACGCAGATAGGTAATGCTCAAGTGGACGTAAGAGTTCCCACGCATTGATGGTAGCTTTGTTGAGTGGTCTAACCCTCTTTGCTTAGACGCTGCCATCGGGAAAGCTTCAGTGGCAGGAGAGAGGAGAAGAGGAACGTATAGAGTGTGTGAGCGCCTAAGTACGAGAGTGGATGTGGGTGTGAGGGAAGGATATGACTAGATGTGAGGGGTGTGTGGGTGCATGGGGTAGTGGGTATGGAGCTGTTAGGAAGGGGTGTTGGTGGGTGTGGTAGTGAGTGTAAGGAAGGGTTGTGTGCTTGTGTGAGGATGGGTGTGGCAGCGAGGGTTAAGGAAGAATCTGGGTGTTAGGTGGCGAAGGATGTGGGCATTAGGGAGAGAGAGAGAGAGAGAGAGAGAGAGAGAGAGAGAGAGAGAGAGAGAGAGAGAGAGAGAGAGAGAGAGAGAAATCCATCAGCAACTTAGAGGGCAAAGTATGGTCATAAAAAAAAGTGTAAAGATGATGTATAGGGTATTAAAAAGTAATTAAGAGAGAGAGAGAGAGAGAGAGAGAGAGAGAGAGAGAGAGAGAGAGAGAGAGGATGGCAATAAAATCTTGACGGAGTGACGTAATGTGTCAGACTTAATCAAGGTGGGCACTGTGTCAAGGTTACATAATGACACCTGGGGGAATGCCTATAAAAGCGTGTGTGTGTGTGTGTGTGTGTGTGTGTGTTTTTCCGGCTCTGTGATAATAGGATGACTCAGCAACGTTTTCGTCCAAGTGAAGGCAAGGAAAAAAAAAAACTTCCTCATTTCCGAGCGCGTTTTGAGTTTTTGTTACGGAGCTTATTATGGTAACTATCTTAAGCGCAACACACACACACACACACAGACACACACACTTTCATTAATTCATTTTTTCATTCATACATTCTGCAACACACACACACACACACACACACACACACACACACACACACACACGTAACTCCTCAAAGACAGTATCATTCCAAGTCACTTATTTTCCTCATTTGACAAACACAGTAATATTCACCAGCTGTAAATACCGTGATTATATATTCAGAGGAAGGAAAAGATCTGCGTCTACATGAATGACGGCACAGAATGACAGGCCGGGTGGGCGTGTTGGTGGGAAATACCGCCGGGATGACTTACCCAGAACGCCGCAGCTTACTCAACCACTGTGTCGTCCTGAAATTAATGCAGGTCAAGGCGTGAGTTGAGGAGCGCGTCACGTCATGTTACGTCACGTCCTCCGTCATCAAGAGATTGTGTTTGATGCTTCCTTCTGCACTTGGATTTTTGTTTTTATTTTATAATCTTTTCTTATTCTTGTTTTTATTATCATTTATCTGTTAGAATTTTTTTATTTTTTACAACAAAGGAGACAGCTCAAGGGCACAAAAAAAATAAACAATAATAAAAAAAAGCCCGCTATTCGTTGCTCACAAAAAGAATCCAAAGAGGTGGCCGAAAGAGAGGTCAATTTCGGGAGGAGAGGTGTCCAGATACCCTTGTCTTGAAAGAGTTCAAGTTGTAGGCAGGAGGAAATACAGAAGAAGGAAGATTGTTTCAGAGTTTACCAGCGTGAGGGATGAGTGAAGATGCTGGTTAACTCTTGCATAAGGGGTTTGGACAGTATAGGGATGAGCATGAGTAGAAAGTCGCGTGCAGCGGTATTTTTCTTCTTTTTTTTTTATCTTCATCTACTATTTTTTTAACGTTCTTTTACTTAGTCTGTTTTTTCCCAACTTGTATCCTACTTGTTTTTGTTTTTGTTCTTCTTGTTCTTGCTCGTTATCTACCCCTTCGTCTCTATCTAATGGCCTACAGATCATGACAGCTCTCTCTCTCTCTCTCTCTCTCTCTCTCTCTCTCTCTCTCTCTCTCTCTCTCTCTCTCTCCTGTACTGCCGCCACCTTTCCGAGCGCTATGTTGTTCCCTTTGGCAGTGTGGTTTTCACCCTGCTGTGGCAATCATGACGTGGCGATGTAATTGTAACTAGACATTAGAGAGAGAGAGAGAGAGAGAGAGAGAGAGAGAGAGAGAGAGAGAGAGAGAGAGAGAGAGAGAGAGAGAGAGAGAGAGAGAGAGACCAACATTAAAATTCAGTTCCAAATCACTAATTTGGCCTCATTTAAGTTAGATTTAGTCAAGTTTACGATCAGCTGTAGGGGCGTAACATACTACCTGAGTATTTGCTACGTCAATTGTATTTGAGTGTAGATATACGATGACTCTTTCTTTTGTGCACAGAAGTTTGTAATCTTCTTTCTTAAGTCACTCCGCTAAAGATCCGTAGCGTTAGAATAGAACAAAAAAATGGTATCGTCTTTATTAACTAGAACTGCACTTACCTACGAATAATGTACAGTCACCTGAAATTTTGCCGGCTGCTGCTTGAACGGTAGAGAATGAAGTTGTTCTTAATTGAGTTACTTCTCTTACATCGAAGAATCTTGACTTGATCGCTTTTAGGAAGGGAGTATTAGTAGCAGCGGGGAACATGTTTCTTAATGGTCCCTCTAAGCGAGAAAAATGAGCAAAAATCATCACTCAGACAAACCATTTCATAATATATATCAAAGCATTTGTGATCAGTTTATGCATCATCTATTTTTTGGGGTTTATATCATGGCACAAATTTGGCCCGTCGCTGCTACACGGTAAAGCCACAAATTTGGCCCGTCGCTGCAACCGGGTTAGGACACCTCTCCATCCGAATATGACCTTCTCTTTCGGCTACTCCAGCTGTCCTCTCTTTACAGGGGAAGCACTTAGCGGACTTATTTTGCATATTTTTTTTTACCATTAGTCTGCCTCAGCTGTGAAAACAAAGTCACTGTTCCTGCACCTTCTTTGGTCTTATATTTACTAACCTACATGTGAAGAAATGGTGACGCAGCGAGGAATCTAGTGCCATTTAATGCTGTGGTTTAACTTACGGTATATCCTGAATCCTATATTTATGCCTTTATTTCTCACACACCTCCTGTCAATTCTTTTCTCATGCCCTTCTCGTAACCTTTTCCCTTCCTTCCTTCCGTCATGCCTGCCTGCCTGCCTTCCATCCTCCTCCTGCTCCACACTCACGCGGCGGCTCTGTCTCCGTAAGTCCTTGTTCCTGTGTTTCCCGACCTCTGATGTTTACGTTCATATATGTGACTGAATAACGAAGCAGAGAACGTGTAGTCTATCGCTATTGTTGCTGAGGCGTGACTCTTATAACGGTACTTTGAAGAATCAGGTATATGTAGTCCTTGCTCCGTCGTCATATATTTACTTACTTATAGGTGAAGATATGGAGACGCAGTGAGGAATTTATTGATATTCTGTACTGCGGCGTGACTTTTGCGGTATACCATGAAGAATCCTGCAGGTCTAGTCCTTGTTCCTGCGCCTCCTGACCCCTGATGTTTACTTACTTATGTGTGAAGAAATAGCGACGCAGTGAGGAGTCTATCGCCATATGTTCTGTTGCGTGACTCTTACGGTATACCATGAAGAATCCCGCTGGTGATGTCTTTGTTCCTGCGCCTCCTGACCCCTGATGTTTACTTACTTATGTGTGAAGAAATAGAAACGCAGTGAGGAGTCTATCGCTATTTGTGTTGAGGCGTGACTTTTGCGGTATACCATGAAGAATCCTGCAGGTCTAGTCTTTGTTCCTGCGCCTCCTGACCCCTGATGTTTACTTACTTTTGTGTAAAGAAATAGAAACGCAGTGAGGAGTCTATCGCTATTTGTGCTGAGGCGTGACTTTTGCGGTATACCATGAAGATTATGAAGAATCCCGTTGGTCTAGTCTTTGTTTCTGCGCCTCCTGTCATCCAATGTTTACTTACCTATGTGTGAAGAAATAGAAACGCAGTGAGGAGTCTATCGCTATTTGAGTTGAGGCGTGACTTTTGCGGTATACCATGAAGAGTCCCGCTGGTCTAGTCTTTGTTTCTGCGCCTCCTGTCATCCAATGTTTACTTACCTATGTGTGAAGAAATATCGACACACTGAGGAGTCTATTGTTATTCAGTGCCGAGGCGTGACTCTTACGGTACCTCGAAGCATCCTGGTCATGTTCCTCTTCTTGCCCCGGTCCTTTGTGTGCGAGGTGGCGGGGTGGTGACTCGGCGGCCCGTATGCATTGCGGGAGAGTAGTGGCAGCGTGCAGGAACCAGGGAATTAATGCGTTTACAGGACGTGACGCTTTTGTTCTTTGCAGCTGTGCGTTAAGGCGGCGGTGATGGTGGTGGTGGTGGTGGTGGTTGCTTGTGACTTTCCTCTTTATCTTGTGTTATTAAGGTCACTAGCCTCAAAGGTCATCACGGTGCTCGGGGCGTTTCTCTCTCCGTTTATCTGTGTGTGTAACTGTGTCTGTATGTGTGTGTGCTTATTTTCTCTTCAATCTATCTATCTATCTATCTATCTATCTATCTCTGCAATCATACCAATCACCGTGGGGAGTAAATAAAAGCAAGTGAGCAATAAAACGTGATGAGATGTGGCTGTGGTGGTGGTGGTGGAGGTGAAGGTGAGGTGGTGGAGTGGATGGATGTGTTTGTGAGGGGTTAGTGTGGAATGGTGGGTGCATTGGGTGTGACATAGTGAGTTAGTGGACGTGAGTGCTGGTTGTGGAGATGGAGTGTGGGTGGAAGCGAGCGTTGGGATGTGGAACTGGGAGTGGGCGTGGCGACAGGGTGTGTGTGTGTGTGTGTGTGAGGGGGGGTGGGGGGCGTGAGGGGGGGTCTGGGTGTGGCAGGGACGTGAGGCAGTGTCGGCAGAGAACACAAGCATAAGCATGTCACATCTTTAATCATCCTGGAGCAATTTTAAAAGTCAAACACACACACACACACACACACACACACACACTACACTTGCCTGTTCTCTTGGCGCCATGAGTGTGTGTGTGTGTGTGTGTGTGTGTGTGTGTTAAGAAGATGAAGAAGACTCACACGTCCAGTATCCATGATCACAACGTCCTTATTCGTGTGATTGTAACCTTGGTGCGTTGCTTAGTTAAAAGAAGAAAAAAACATCAAACAATATTTTTCATAGCCTAATGCGACTCCAGTGCATAAGCTAGACACTGCAGCATCTTTAAATATGATAAAAATTACGTTTCATTAGACTTTATTTCAGTTTGTCTGGAATTTATTATGTTACAAGTTCCTATTTTATTAGACCTTATATTAGTTTGCCCAGAAGTTATGTTAAAAATACCTATTTTTTAAGACTTAATTTAGTTTGCCTAGGATTTATTATGTCACACTAAATTAAGTCTAAAAAAAACAGATATTTGTAACATTAATAAGTTCTGGGCAAGCTAAAATAAAGTCTAATACCTTAAATTCAGTTAGGAATGTACATATAATTGTTTGTGAAAGGTTTATAGTTATGAAATTCGTTTGACACACATTTGCCAGAGGGAGTTAAAAAAAAATTATGTCGCTCAATATCTGGCCGTCCTTGAAATATTCTTGTATCTGGGGTGTGGAACTTGTTGAAGGGAGGATGTGTGTGTGTTAATGGGTGTGGCAAGAGTGTCGTGAAATAGCTAAACAAGGACACAATAGATGTTTATACTCGTTACTTAAAATTAATATCACCAAAGACAACCACCACCTCATCCTTGTAGAGACGATAGGAATACTAAAGTCCAGTTTATTCATGTATGAGACTCAATTATTCATGTATTACTTATTCATGGATCTGACTCATGCATCAGAATATAGGAAATGTATAGGAGGAAATGTAAGAGAAGGAATATATTGCGTTTAGGTGTGTTCTGTGTGTGGGTGAGATGTGGCTTGGCTGAGGAAAGGCTACACTGTCATCGTAGTTCTTAAGTTTTGTCTCATGCTGTATATTTGTTTGTGTAGCAACAGCATCAGCCGACCAACACTTAGCTCCCAGGTGTAGGAGGACGAGGTAGACGGTTACGAACACGAGAAGATGAAAAATGGGAGGAAAGGAAAAGAAATAGCAGAAGGACTTATCGGAAGAAAGAATGAGAAAACGAGAAAGAAAGAAATAGATAAAATAAAAACTTAGAAGGAAGTAAGATGACGAAAGTTAAGACGAAAGAAGAAGAAATATGAAGAGAAAGAAGAGTAAGTAGAAGAAAAAATTAGAAAACGAAAAGGAAAATAAAAAGGGAAATGAAAAAGAATAAAACATTGCAGAAAGAAAGAATGAATGAGGAGGAAAATAATAAGAAAAAGACAAACAAAAGAAATAGGAGGGAAAGAAGGAGGAATATTAAAAGGAAGAAAAATAACAATAACAAAAACAAAAATACCAAAAATACGAAGAATAAAAAGAAAAAGAAATGAGGGAAAATAGAAAAAAAGACGTAAAAAAAAAGTACAAGAAAACAACAGAAATAAGAAGAAACAAGAACAAGAGGAGGAGGAGGAGGAGGGGAGACCATTTCTTCCTCCCCCAGACAACATTAGCCTCGGCCCCCGCAACTCCGGACGCGCTGTGCCAAACCCTCAGGCTCAGAGAGAGAGAGAGAGAGAGAGAGAGAGAGAGAGAGAGAGAGAGACACACACACACACACACACACACACACACACACACACACACACACACACACACACACTGACGAGGACGACATCTTACAGGAAACGATAAAGAAAACACACACCTGCGGAAGGAAAAATAAGACTAATTAACCAGCAGCAGGTATACAAAGCGTCAACCATCACCTTAGGGAAAATAATGTATACAACCCCACCAAAAAAACAACCGATAAAAGGGACAAGAAACGAGTCTCCTAAAAATATACGTTACTCTGTCAAGCAAAAACAAGAACAGAAAGCAGGCGATGAGTTAAGTCAGTGGGAAGGTGAGAGTGAGCCAAGTAAGGTAAATGGTACGTGTATGCGGGGGTCAATGCGAGCAGGCGTGGGCAGGGGCGAGTAAGCGAGAGTGGGCGTGGCAGGCAGGGGCGTGGGGATAATGATAGTGATGGTGGTGGTTGTTGTGTGCAGCCGGTGAGAGATTGAGGGCGTGTGCATGGTTGGCCAAGTCACTCCTCACTCTTATATTGTAGGACATGTTGGTGTGCCCCCCTGTCCCCCTTCCCTCCCTCCCTTCCCCCCTGCGTTTACTCCACTTGCTTGAACATATTAAGTAAACACACAAAGCTTACGGTATCTCCTCCTGTATTACCCTTGATCTATTGTAACTCCATTTTCAACTGCTCTTTTGAACTTACTAACTCTATGCTTCCACATCTACCTTCGCTGCACTGGACACGTCTTTCTTGCTTGAACTTAATAAACACACAAGCTTACGGTATCTCCTCCTGTATTACCCTTGCTATATCGTAACTCCATTTTCAACTGCTCTTCTGAACTTACTAACTCTATGCCTCCACTTCTCCCGTCGCTGCACTGGACACGTCTTTCTTGCTTGAACTTAATAAACACACAAGCTTACAATATCTCCTCCTGTCTTACCCTTGCTCTATCGTAACTCCATTTTCAACTGCTCTTCTGAACTTACTAACTCTATGCTTCTACATCTACCTTCGCTGCACTGGACACGTCTTTCTTGCTTGAACATAATAAACACACAAGCTTACGGTATCTCCTCCTGTCTTACCCTTGCTATATTGTAACTCCATTTTCAACTGCTCTTCTGAACTTACTAACTCTATGCTTCCACATCTACCTTCGCTGCACTGGACACGTCTTTCTTGCTTGAACATAATAATAAACACAAGCTTACACTATCTCCTCCTGTATTACCCTTGCTATATCGTAACTCCATTTTCAACTGCTCTTCTGAACTTACTAACTCTATGCTTCCACATCTACCTTCGCTGCACTGGACACGTCTTTCTTGCTTGAACATAATAAACACAAGCTTGTCTCCTCCCTCTGTCCTACCCTTGCTATATTGTAACTTTTCAACTGCTCTTCTCTTCTACTTAGCTCTTATGCTCCACGTCTACATTCGCTGCACTGGACACGTCTTTCTTGCTTGAACATAATAAACACACAAGCTTACACTATCTCCTCCTGTCTTACCCTTGCTATATTGTAACTCCATTTTCAACTGCTCTTCTGAACTTACTAACTCTATGCCTCCACTTCTCCCGTCGCTGCACTGGGCACGTCTTTCTTGCTTGAACATAATAAACACACAAGATTACACTATCTCCTCCTGTCCTTCCCCTGCTATCTGTTGTCACTATTTTCCTGTTGACTGCTCCTCTGAACTTGCTAACGTCATGCCTCCACATCACCCTTTGCCTCAGCACACACGTCTTTCAGCTGAACCTCATCCCATGCTGTCCAACTTTATAATTCAAGAGTTAGCCAGTACATAGGTTCAATTTTCCCTGTCACTGGTAAAATCTCGAACACCTTTCCTTCATACGTATTTCCTCCTCTACCCGTAAGGAGAGATGTATTAGGACATCTCTCCGAACTAAACTGATCATCTTTTTGAACTCCGCTCCTCTTGTGAGATCAGTAAAGTGCCTGATTTTTTCCCTCCAGTTGTTGGGTTTGCCTTTAATGCTACTAAATAATAAAAATAAGTAATAAATAATAAATAATACATCAATAATAAAAAAAAACGTTATGATTTCACGCGTATCCACACTCCCGTCAGTCATGATACACTAGCGGCTAGATAAGTAATTGCACCTTGAAAGAGTTAAATCATGTTATTATTCCATGCACATATAACCTTGCCACCAAGACACATTTCATGCGGTAAATGGTAACACATTGATAAGAGGTGAACCAGTTGCTTATTGTCAACCTTTCCTCCCGCCAAGAAAATCCTGTCACCTGGGAAATGATAACATACTGATAAGAGATTAATCATGTTAATTACTGTCAGCCTTTCATCTTTCCGTCAAGAAACTCCTGTCAGAAGATAAGAGATAACAGGTAAAAAAAATCATGTCATTGCTTCAAGAATATGGAAGCTGGTCGCCCAGAAACACCTGCGATCAGATAAGCGCAAAGATATTAAAGAGTTGTCATGTTACTTTCGTCGGCATTAAAGTGTCTTGTCAGTAAACTGTCAATAAGCCTGAAAAGTGAGTTGATTCATATTACTTTCTGGGTATTTCTCATCTACCTGTGGCCACGTCTTCACAAAGGTCTAAATAAAAAGGTAAATATCCGCTTCAGTAACTTCCGGTTCTTCCTTTTGTAATGTTACTGACGTTCGTTCATCCGTTGAGTCTTTTTCTGGAGGTTGACAACCATGATTCATCTATTTTATTTTAGCTCCTTAGAAATTATGACCACAGCGTGAAGTTTTATAGAAAAGTAAATACCCGGTTCAGTAACTTCCTGTTTGTTGGTGACGTTCGTTCATCCGTTGAGTCTTAAGGTTAAAATTCATCTTTCATGTAAAGCCCTTCTTAAGACCACAACGCATCAGCAAATCCTGTTTTTGCCTTTTGTAATGTTGCTGACGTTCAGTGATGGTGACCCTGACTCGGTTAAGTTCAGGAGCGCTGAGTTCATGGTTCAAGTTCATTCTGTTATAATCTAATAATATGATCTTGTATGACTATAAAACCGCAAACCTTAAAATATGCATAATAAAAGCTTAATTTTGTGTTCCTACTTCGGTCTATAGGTGGTCTATACTTTCAGGACCATGAGAACCAGGGCCACTGTGTTCGTGTTTAAAGTCATTCTGTCGCTGTCCATTGAAAATTTCTTGTAGTATGACATTATAAAACCGTAAACCTTAAAAGAATGCATGAGAAAGATAGTTTGTGTTGTTATGGTGGTTTATAAGCGTGGTTCTGTCTTTCTTTAAGTACCTCGGTTGTCCCTGACCTCAGTTAATGTCCAGTAGTATTTTCTTGCATTATAACCATTTATAAAACCTTTAAAAATAATAATAATAAAAGTTAAATTTTGTGTTGCTACAGCGGTCTATGGGCGTGGTACTGCCTTCCTAATAAGTACCTCGGTTGTCCCTGGTCGAGGAAGCGAGAGCCACTTTGATATCTCGCGTCACCCAGTCAGGCACGGCCGCTAGCACGAAAAAAAAAGTGACGCACGCCCAGCGGATGACGTCACGGGTTGTTCGGCTAGAAGGGATTTCTCTCTTTACCCACATCCTCGTCATTTTCACGGTTTGGTGTTTGTTTGGAATGGGAAATACTTCCTGTCCTTGTCACTTCTGCTTGTGTAATGGATGCAAGAATAGATAATGACGAAATAGATAACGAAACCCAGCAAAGTAGAGACTCCTTCCCTTTTCAGACTTTTGATTAATGTTTTGGTCGTGTGTTTAAAAGTGAATTTCTTGTCTCCATTACGCCTTTGTTTATTATCTTGAGGTAACAGCACGTATCCAAACCAAAATACGAAATCCAGCAAGGCAGAGTATTTTCCTTCACAGACTATGATTTTCCTTCACAGACCTTTCATCATTGTTATTATTATTTTTTTTAATGAGTGGAAATTCGTGTATCGGCTACGCCTTTGCCTCTGTTCTGAAGTCAGGTAATAATATTATCCAAAGAAAAGAAGTTAACGTCAGTCTTGGAAAATAAACTGGCTGAATGGGGAAGCGGTGGCTGAGTCGACAGAGTGACGGCGCCGCGTTCAGGAGGACGCGAGTCCAATCCCCGCCCGGTGCCACCAAGCTGGGATTTTTCAGCCGCCGCCGAGTGGCTTAAAACTACCCACATGCTGTCCAGAAGACCACCTATCAACCCGGACTCTAGATTCTAGGATTAAAGGTGAGCTCCGGGAGGGCGGCATGAGCCAATGCAAGATGGCGCCACTATAAACACTCGCCTGCGCCAGAACGGGCTGGGCCGACCATCAGGCCCCACCGGGAAGAAGCCTACCGGCGCAATAGGCCTCGACGTAAAAGAAAAAAAAAAAATCCTCATCACGCTCTTGTTTTGGTAGTTTACTGGAGGTGAAAATACCCGCACCGGAGTTGACTGACACGTCTTTAACTTCTCCTCCATACACGTGACCCTCCTACCTGCTACCTTGCCTTTCTATCTTTTTTTTTAGATGTTTTTTTTTTTGTTTTTTTTTTTATCTCAGCACAACCTACGTATACATAAATCCCACAGGTCTCCACGACGCCGACTACTACTACTACTACTACTACTACTACTACTACTACTACTACTACTACTACTACTACCACTACCACTACTACTTCAACTACTACTACTGCTACTACTACTACTACTACTACTACTACTACTACTACTACTAAACTCGTTCCTGTACCTTTTTGTTTTTCCTTCAGGTGTAGCAGATGAGTCAGAGAGGTCCACACCCCCCTCCCCCTCCCCCTACTCCCCCATTACCTCACCCCCCCCCACACACACACAGGTAGAGACATATAGGCGATCCAGCGTTTATTTCCACCTGGCCTTTGAAGGCAGTAATGGTGTTTACTTGTGTGTTCTGACGAGGCTCGCGGAGGTGTAGTGGGCGTCAATTTTGGAGAGGAGGCTGTGACTGGTTGACTCTCTCTCTCTCTCTCTCTCTCTCTCTCTCTCTCTCTCTCTCTCTCTCTCTCTCTCTCTCTCTCACCTGTAGACGGTTGCGCAGGTGTAGTGTGGCGAGCAGTGGCGGAAGGAAGTAATACCGAAGGAAGGAATGTAGAGGAGGAGGAGGAGGAGGAGGAGGTTGCGTCAAGGTTGAGTCAGACAGCTTGCATAGGACGGCCTGGCTGACCCGCATGGCTGAATTATTAGACTTGGTAGTGGTGTGTGTGTGTGTGTGTGTGTGTGTGTGTGTGTGTGTTTCCTCTTCCTCCTTCCTTACCCTTTCAACAGCTCCTTATTTCGTGTATTATATCAGAAATTGCAGTAGTTTATTTTTTTTTCAGTGTGTGTTAGACCAATTTTTTGTTTCATTGTAAAGGGAATTGTGCTTTTCAGTGTGTGTGTGTGTGTGTGTGTGTGTGTGTGTGTGTGTGTGTGTGTGTGTGTGTGTGTGTGTGTGTGCAGCTCAAGGCCAGGTCGAGAGAAGGAGTTGCTTGAGTGGTGATGTGGTGGTGGTGGTGGTGTTATGCTGGTGATGTGAAGGTCAGGCGTGTTTCCTGAGCGGCGGTGTGCGGGAGTGTTTCATAACATCGAGGGTGACGAATACAAAGGAATGTCGAATACAAAGGAATATCATCATCACCCCTTTTTCCGCAGATGACTTTTTTGCTGTCATTGAAAAAAAAAAGACTAAACAAAAACGTAGTAGTGACATGTGAGGATAGAAAGCAGTAAATATGAAAAATGTTTATGTTCGACTCAGAAATATCGAAAGAATATCATCTCAATCACTGACTGGCGTATTTCTATGCTTCCGTAACTTCAGCAAGAGCGTAAGTTAATGTCTGTCAGAAATCCCTCAAATCGTTTCATTACTTTTTTTTTTTTTACAGCAAAGGAGACAGTTCAAGGGCGTAAAAAAAAGAAAATAATATCAAAGAAAAAAAGCCCGCTAAGAAAAAAAAAACCGCGTTTATGACTGAAAGGTGTTCTTGAAAACTTCCTTGAGCGTAAGTTAATTTTTAAAAGTCAGACACGTGTTGTTAGGAAGCAAAAAATCAACCTTCCGTGCGTATGATCGGCCGGGGAAAGAAACAAAGAAGGAACAGACCCAGGGTTGAGGGGCTGCGGTGAGGAGGGGCAGGCATGGCAGGGTCGGTGCGCCTTGATGGCCGCCGCAGACAGCACCAGCACCGCAGGCGTCGCGGGAGTGGCCTCGGGGCGTCTCACGGGCCTGTGTGGGCCGGCTGGTTGGTCGCGCTGCCAACGAGGGCTTCCAACTCTTGACTCGCGGCGGTCGTAAAATATTGTTAATACTCTTCATCGTTTCCTGTGATGGTAGGTTTTTGCGCTCCACGTGTAGTTTATCAGGGAACGTGAATTACCACCTTTTTTTTGTGAATGCTTCAGATGTTTGTATTTACGTGTATTATTTTTATACATATCCTTGTGTAAACCTTATCTGCTGTTGTTATAAGCCCTCTTTGTATGATACGTGTATAAATGCAAGTTTATTTTATTTTTTTATTTAGGCTGTGTGGGGTGGCCGGCAGACACTGAATGACCTCCTACCCGATTGTATTATTATTCTTCAGCAATAAATACATGCAGACCTCTTGCTTGTCAGGATCATGAATGGTCTATTATGTCTTTGGCTCATTCGACTGTGGCTGCTTCGGACCACTTTTTGCCTATTTCAACTCGTGTGAACACTGGCTTATTCAGACCACATGATATATTGAACTTCACTTCCAATAATTTAGTAGGGCTAGTCTACTAATTTATTCGGGGTTAAGTTACTATCTAATCCAGCTAACATTATTTGATTTGCATATGAAACAGCCATGAGTGAAGCAAACCCAAATCAGCCAAGGGTCGAACTAGTGTGCATTGTTTAGTTAGGTTGAGCCGCGCTGCGAAACGTCCGTCCCTTTGAGCCTCAACTGTGGAGAACCTCAGTAATCTTGGACACACATACTCGTTCACCCACGCCATGTTCCCGAGGCTGACAGCGCAGGGACAGGGGTCAAGGGAGGCCAGCACGCGTCCGGCAGGGGGTAAGGCAGTGTGTTGACGTAATCTGGGGGGCAATAAACTTAGACACTATATCATTGTCGGTCTTTGGGATGCATTTTGGTAAGCAGTGTGTAGATTGGTAATGTTGTAGTACGTGTGGGGTGTTTGCTATCGGTTTGGGGTGGATTTGGATGCGTAGTGGGAATTTAGGATTATATAATGGATATTTTAATGTTTCTGTGGGTATCGTAATGGTCGTAGTGAATATTGGCTGGTTCGTAGTCGTCTTCGTCCTCTCCTTCCCCTTTTTCGTTTTCTTATTCTTCATCCTCTTCGTTCGATTGTTCATCTTTTTATTCTTCGTCCTCTTCCTTTGCCTTCTTTCGCCCTCTTCTTTTTCTTCTTCCTCCTTGACCTCTTCTTTTGCCGTAGTACACGTGCAGTATTTATGTCTGACACAAGGCACGGCACAGCAGGTGGGTTGGCGCGGGGTCCAGCGGGAAGCAATACTTAGCTACCCACCGAGACGACAACAACAACAAGCAGCGTGTCGTGTTTGCTTGGGATTAGCCTAACGCGCGACACCCTATCCCTCTTTCCTGTCTGTCCGCCGAAGATACTTGATCAGGTGAATTTTCCGCCTGACCAACGCCAAATAACTACATGGCGGGGATTGGAGGAGGAGGAGGAGATATTCTAGTAGTTAATATTCTAAAAGCTATATACTAAAGTAGGAGTCCAGGGATCTCTTCTTTTAATATTCTAACTATATGCTTTGACAGGAGGAAGAGTAGAGAGGGAGAGTAGTATAGGCAGTGAGGGAGAGTGGAGAGGAAGAGAGGGAGAGTATAGAAAGGGAGGGAGAGTAAAGGAAGGAAGAGTTTAGGGTTAGGGATAGTTTAGGAAGAGGGAGAGAAGAGGTCATATGTTGGTGGCAGAGGTGGTCGTACGAGGTGATGGTTTCTCAGCCAAGTAAACCAATCAATATACTTCGTCACTTATACAAAAAAGACGAACAGGAGGGTGAAGAAGAGGGCGAGGAATATAAGATTGTTGTTGATGTAGTTTTGACTTCTTAACAACCACCTCAGTGTGCTTTAAAGACTTTCACCATAAAAAAATAAGTGTCAGGAGAACGTGCGTGCTTGTGCTGCCCTCTTGAGTGAGCTAATATATGCATGTAAACACCGTAAATCGTGGAGCAAGTGTCACTGTTCTCGTCCTATGCATTACACGTTTTTAAGTGGAGTTTTATGGACTGTAAGATAAAAAAAAGTGCTGCTCTGAATCTTTTAAGTGTGTGTGTGTTTACCTAGTTGTAGTTTTACAGGGCCTTGTTACGCTCGTGTGGTCCCGTCTCCCTATCTGTATTTGTCCAACTTTTCCTTAAATTTGTACAACTTTTCCTTAAATTTGTCCAACTTTTCCTTGTGTGTGTGTGTGTGTGTGTGTGTGTGTGTGTGTGTGTGTGTGTGCTTGCTTAGTTGAGTTGCGTCCGAAGTTCGATACTGTTTTTCTCGTTATTGTTGTTCCTGTTCGTCTTTGTAGTGTTCGTCTTCGTCCTCAGTTTCATCATAGACCTCATCTTTATCCCCATCCTTGTCTTCTACTTCCACTATTTTCCACTTCATCCCATATTTCCTCTTCGTCGTCTTCGTCCTCCATTTCATCTTGTTTCTGGTTATTGGTATAGGAACGATCCACCTCCTCCACCCTTCCCCTCGACCCCCAAACCATTGTTCCCTCTACCCAACATTCACACAGTCTTAGCAGTAGTGGATTATTGTCGGGTGTGATGTCACGTGCAGGGATCAGTGTTAGTGCGGCTCAAGGCGACACACGATGACAGACTCCTTGCCAGCACCACAGACAGCTGAACGAGGTAACCAGACAAGGGATTTAGGACACGTCACCACCACCACCACCACTGCTAAGAACAACAACAGCAACAGCAAGAAGAATAGCAACATCACGACCACCAGCAGCGAGTGACGTGATATTGCTGTCTGTCCCTCTCTCCACACACACACACACACACACCAAGCGAGGAGACGCACGGTATAGCAAGCCGAGGAAGGGAGAGTTCAAAGGTCATACGAGGGAGGAGGAGGAGGAGGAGGATCAGCAGGAAGAGGAGGAGGAGGAGGGAAGAGGAAGCAATCACCTCAACATGAAGCAACACACCTGCCGCGGGGAAGAGGAAGATTACAACAGGTGGCCACTGCGTCCTTCCGTGGTTATAGTTGTTAGGAAGTTATAGTTGTTAGGGTTTTGTCCTATTTACCCTGCTCAGATGTATCGTTATAGGGGTGTAATTCGTATAGTCACCCATGAAAGTCTCCCCCTCACCGTAGAAGACTTAACAAATTGAAACGTCGGACGAGAACATGGATTGGGTAGTTAAACGTGTACCGGAAGGGGAGAGGAGTGATAAAAGGTGTGGCTATTTTAGGGTTAACTCTTCTTCTTATATGATATTGATCTTAAAGGGTTTCTGATAATTTTGAGGGGTGCTTTTATTGTGTTCATGGCCGAGTGTACCTTAAATGTTTCGTTTGTTAACTTGGCATCATTAGTAGTGGTGGTGTTCGTGGTTGTAATGATGGTAGTGGTGTTAATAAGGGTAGTTGTGATGGTAGTCGTGGTGGGGGACAGTGGTAGTAGTAGTGGTGGTGGTGGTGATGGAGTAATGGGGGTGGTGATGGAGGTAATAGTTGTACGGTAGTGAGGGAAGTGGTTGTAAGGTTAATTATGGTTGTGGTTAGGACAGTGGCAGTAATGGTAGTGATGGCGGTGATAGAAGTAGTAGTTGTAGCAAGGGAAGTCGTAGTGAGGTTAATCATGGCAGTGGTTAGGATGGTGGTAGTAATGGTAGGGATGGAGGCGGTGATGGTGGTGGTGGTGATGGAGACTGTACCGTAGTTGCAGCAAAGGAGGTCGTGGTGAGGTTAATCATGGCAGTGGTTAGGATAGTGGTAGTGATGGAGGCAGTGGTGGTGGAGATGGTAGTTTCAGCAAGGGAGGTGGTTAGGATAGTGGTGGTAATAGTAGTGATGGAGGCAGTGATGGCGGTGGTGGGCGAGAGGCAAGGGAGGGAGGGCGGCGAGAAGCGTGACGTCAGGGTGTGTGAGAGCACCGGAGACAGGGCTTTTTGTGCCTCACGCCCCGATGTATACACACTAACCCCGAGGGCGTCTCCTGCCTGCGTATGTGTGTCAGGGGGGGCGGGGAAGGGTTGTGTCGGGGTGAGGTACAGGGATCATATTCTTAAACCTTTCTGCGCCGAGGCACATACAAGGCTTTCGTAGGATTTCTGATCATTTCCATGGGTAGTTTTATGATCCTGGTGGTAGTTTAACAAAGTTCCCACATCGTGAACGTAAAGAAAGACTCATGGGGACGCATTTCACCTTTTTGTCCTTTAGAAATTATTGATGCAAGAGAAGGAAGCGTTTAAGGATATTGACGAAGGCGTGTGCATTACTACTCATACACGCCACAGACAGACCACATGGCAAGGCTACGGTGATTTGTCCCTTGTGTACCATACCTAGAGACGTTCCCACAGCCGCCGGTAATTTCCTTTCAACCTCCTCGGGGCATGAAGAGACCCCCCCCCCTCCCCTCCCCCACACACCCACCCACACACACAGCACGTATACCTATTATGTGTGTTCCTCCTTCAATGACAAGGTTCACGGATGGACACGTGTACTTATTCTTTTAGGGATAGAGGAAGCGACTGTCCATCAGTGAATAATGTCCTTGAGGGGTTTAGGAGAAAGGGGGGAAGGGGGGTAGCGGGCAACGCACATTGGAGTACATTATAGTGTGTGTGTGTGTGTGTGTGTGTGTGTGTGTGTGTGTGTGTGTGTGTGATGATCTTTGTTCCCCTTGTATGTGTTGTAAGGGTTCTTCGTTGTGTCTCTTCCTGGTGTGTTCTTTTGTGTTCTGCCTTCTGTTCTGCCTATGGTGCTATCTACGTTCGTGTGTGTATGTGGTGTGTTCCTTTGAAATGTGATATGTTCTTTGTTCCCCTTGTATGTGTTGTAAGAGTTCTTCGTTGTGTCTCTTCCTGGTGTGTTCTTTTGTGTTCTGCCTTCTGTTCTGCCTATGGTGCTATCTACGTCCGTGTGTGTATGTGGTGTGTTCCTTTGAAATGTGGTATGATCTTTGTTCCCCTTGTATGTGTTGTAAGAGTTCTTCGTTGTCTCTCCCTGGTGTGTTCTTTTGTGTTCTGCCTTCTGTTCTGCCTATGGTGCTATCTACGTCCGTGTGTGTATGTGGTGTGTTCCCTCGAGATGCAGACGAATGAGAGCAACAACAACACTTGGAATAGTATCAGTAGTGGCAATAGTAGATGTAGTAGTATTAGTAGAAGAGTAGTGATGCTAACAGTAATAGTAGTGAGTAATAACGATGATAATGGTGTAAAGAAAAGAGCAAGAAGAGGTAGAAGAGTAGGAAAAGAAGAAACAAAAGAGAAACGAAAGGTGAGATTGAAAACAAAACAAAAAATAAGCGCCTCTCAGATATAGCAGCATTAGTAACCGATGTAATAATAATAGAAACAATAGGTAATAATGATAGTGGGAAAAAGAAGACCAAGAAGAGGTAATGAAGATGAGAAACGAAGAAACCCAAGAAGAAAAATAACCAAACAAGAAAATAAAAAAATAACGCCCATCAGGTATCACAAATCACCCAGAACGAAGCCCCAAAAGACGCATCGCCCTTCTAAACAGTAGGTCGCGGACAGCAAAGACGTGCAAACCAGGGAAAAGTAAACAAACCAGGAAAAAACATCGTTCCATTTGGCTGCCTACCAGATCGAACAGCGAAGTCTCTGTCCGTGTCCTTCCACCTCCCTCCACCCTAGCTTATCTCCACCCTCCTCCTCCTCCTCCTCCTCCTCCTCCTCCTCAAGTCCGCCATATCTACCGGCAAGAGTGGCTGAAGGAGTTAAAAGCCACACACTTTCGGTTCGGAGGAAAAGGAGGAAGAGGAGGAGGAGGAGGAGGAAAAGGAGGATATGAGGAGGAAGATGAAAAAAAAGCAGATAGCGGTAGAGGAGGAAGAAGGAAAGGAATGCAGGAAGAAGAGAAGAGAAAGAAAAGGAAAAGGAGGACGAGAAAGAACAAAGAGGTAGAAGAGGAAGAGGAAAAGTTGAGATTGCGAACTAAAATGGGAAAAGGAAAGAGAGGTAGAGGAAGAGGAGAAAGAGGAGGCGCAGACAGTTGTAGAGGAGGATGAAGAAAAGTAATTAAGGAAGGAGAGTAGGAAGAAAAGGAGGCGAAATGAGGAGAAAGAGGAAAAGGAGATAGAAGTAGAGAAAGGAGATAGATTGTGAACTAGAAGGAAAGGGAAGTAGAGGAAGAGGAGAAAGAGGAAGCGCAGACAGTTGTAGAGGAGGAAGAAGAAAAGTAATTAAGGAAGGAGAGTAGGAAGAAAAGGAGGAAGAAATGAGGAGAAAGGGGAAAAGGAGATTGAAGTAGGGAAAGGAGATGGATTGTGAACTAGGAGGAAAGGGAAGTAGAGGAAGAGGAGAAAGAGGAAGAGCAGACAGATGTAGAGGAGGAAGAAGAAAAGTAATTAAGGAAGGAGAGTAGGAAGAAAAGGAGGAAGAAATGAGGAGAAAGGGGAAAAGGAGATTGAAGTAGGGAAAGGAGATGGATTGTGAACTAGGAGGAAAGGGAAGTAGAGGAAGAGGAGAAAGAGGAAGAGCAGACAGATGTAGAGGAGGAAGAAGAAAAGTAATTAAGGAAGGAGAGTAGGAAGAAAAGGAGGAAGAAATGAGGAGAAAGGGGAAAAGGAGATTGAAGTAGGGAAAGGAGATGGATTGTGAACTAGGAGGAAAGGGAAGTAGAGGAAGAGGAGAAAGAGGAAGAGCAGACAGATGTAGAGGAGGAAGAAGAAAAGTAATTAAGGAAGGAGAGTAGGAAGAAAAGGAGGAAGAAATGAGGAGAAAGGTGAAAAGGAGATTGAAGTAGAGAACGGAGATGGATTGTGAACTAGAAGAGGAGGAAAGGGAGGTAGAGGGAGATGAACACACACACACACACACACACACACACACACACACACACACACACACACACACACACACACACACACACACACACACACACAGGCGTTCCATAATAAGGTGGTATGAGGCTGTTTACCACCACCCTTTTACCCCCGATCACGCCCCGCAGGCAAGCACACAGTCGGCCCCTCTCTTCCTCGGCCCCGGTCTGACAGCTGGCCGGCCCGGCGTAACAACCTGCAGGCAACGATTTAATTGGCAGACGTAGAATTAATTGATAAAAGATGCTGGGAGGTTTTTTTGGTGGTGCGTTCTTTTTTTTATTTTTAGGTAGTTTAGTGTTTTTATATGTTTTATTTGATTATTATGTATTGGATTTATACTTGCACTACTATAACTTAATTTTTTCCTCCTGCTCCTCCTTTTTCTCCTTTCCTCTCCCTCCTCCTCCTCCTTTTTCTCCTTTCCTCTCCCTCCTCCTCCTCCTTTTTCTCCTTTCCTCTCCCTCCTCCTCCTCCTTTTTCTCCTTTCCTCTCCCTCCTCCTCCTCCTTTCCTCTCCCTCCTCCTCCTCCTTATTCTCCTTTCCTCTCCTTCCTCCTCCTCCCTCTGGTCCCCTCCATTTTCCTTTTTCTTTCTCTTCCTTCTCCCTCCTCCTCCTCCTGTTTCTCCTTTCCTCTCCCTACTCCTCCTACTATTACTACTACTACTACTATTACTACCACCATCACTAAGACTAACACTACTATTTCCTACTATTCACTCCTCTATTACCACTACTATCAACTGTATTTTCTCACACGTTCTCTCTTTCTTTCCAGAGTTACTTCGCCACCGACTACGACCCAACGATTGAGGACTCTTACACCAAGCAATGTGTGATCGACGACACGGTGGCCAAGCTAGACAGTAAGTGTGTGTGTGTGTGTGTGTGTGTGTGTGTGTGTGTGTGTGTGTGCACGTACCCAGGTCGCATGCTCGGTCACCTGTGGAGGGTATGTGGGTATGCCGCTGTGAACGGTATGTGTGTGCAGTGTGCTGATGCCTGTGTGCGATGATTGTTGTGTGTGTACGTGTGTGTGTGTGTGTGTGTGTGTGTGTGTGTGTGTGTGTGTGTGTGTGTGTGTGTGTGTGTGTGTGTTCTTTGTTTCCCTTTGCATGTGTTGTAGAGTTCGTTGTAGCTTTCCCTGTGTGTTGTTTCGTTCTGCATTTTGGCTTTATATTGTGTTATGATTTTGGTCTATTTTGCTATATTGTGCTTTTTATGTGAACGTGTGTGTGTTTGTGGTATGTTCTTCGCCCCCTGCACACATTCTAGAGTTCATCGTTGTAGTTTTCCCTATGTACTGCCCAATGTTCCATCTCTTGTGTTGTTATGGTTCTTCTTGAGCTGTTCTGTGGTAATAACGAGATTCACTTATAATTACCGTTAAAATAGTTAATTCCTCATGTTTCTTGGCAATAGCTATGCGTCAGAAACCGGTAAATACTATGCTCTGAGTACGATAATCTGGCAACGGTGAGTGTGGTGTGCCTGGCGAAGGAACGTTCAGAGGGAGGGAGCGAGGTACAGAGGGGAGAGAGGGAGAGGAGAGGAGCAGTGTCATGCCTGTGGAAGTTACACAACCCTGCTTCTCTTCCTCTTCGGGTACCTCATCCTCTTCCACCTTCCTCCCGGCGGTGCTGTAGGAAGGGAAGCAACAGGAGGAGGAGGAGGAGGAAGGAAGGGGTACGTTTGTGACGAAGAGAGAGAGGAGGTGAGAGGGAGGAACAACCTGTGAACGAACGAACGAACGAACGAACGAACGAACGGGAAGTCAACTCATTAAGGCCCGGAAGGTGGATACACACACACACACACACACACACACACGCGCGCGCACGTAAAAAAATAGTTTTCCCTCGTGTTCTTTAGCCTTCCTTTCCCTTTCTTTCCAAGGTCAGACGAAGAACTAGAAATAGATGAGAGAGAGAGAGAGAGAGAGAGAGAGAGAGAGAGAGAGAGAGAGAAGAGGGGGAGGGTGGCATATGGACGAGATTCTGCTCCTAAAGTGAAATGAATGAGGTTAAGGATAAAGAAAGTGAGAGAGAGAGAGAGAGAGAGAGAGAGAGAGAGAGAGCGTAGGGGACTGAGGGAAGGAATGAAGGAGGGAGGAAGGAAGGAAGAAGCATGGGTGGGAAACGGATGGGAGGAAGTAGATAAAAAAGATATAAGCCATCTTGTTGAGGGAGAAACAGAATGAAGGAAGAAAGAATAAAAACAAAGTAAATATGTAATGTAAGTATGTAATTTATGTAATGTATGTTTGTAATGTAAGTATGTAATGGGAGGAGTGTGAAAAGAACTAACAAGAAAGATACAGAGGCAGTTTGGAGGAAAATAGGAAGTAAGGAGGAAAGGAGAAGCGGGTATAGGGGTTAGGAGAGAAAGAGAATAAATAGAGGGAGGGTTTGGAGGGAAAGAAGATAGAGGGAGGGTTAGGAGAGAAAGAAGATAGAGAGAGGAAAGAAGAAAGGAATATATAAAGCTGGAAGGAAACTATATGAAACGGTATGGTGATGGGGGAAAGCGGAGAAAGAATGGAAATGGAGGAAGGAAAGAAGGAAGGAAGGAAGGAATATATAAAGGAGAAGGAAAGAATATAAGAAACGGTATGGTGGTGGGGGAAAGCGGAGAAAGAATGGAAAGGGAGGAAGGAAGGAAGAGTGTGCGGGATGAACATGAACGGAGAAAGAAAGAAAGAAGAGGAAAAGATCTCGCCTTGGAGGAAGAGGAGGAAGTATGGGGAGGCAGTTTAACGGATGGAAGGGAAGTGAGGGATGGAAGGGAGAGAGGGAGGAAGAAGGTACAGGAGGGGGAGAGGTGACGGGCAGGCTGACTGATGGAGTGAGGGGAGGAAAGGGAGAGGGTAGGATAAGGAAGGAAGGAAGGAAGGAAGAGCGAACGAGGGGACGGACTCGAGAAAAAAAAAAGGAAGGAAGGAGAGGAGGTAACCAAGGAGGAAAAAAAATGGGAGTAGGAGGCAGAGGAGGAAAGGGAGAGGGGAAGAATAAGGAAGGAAGGAAGGAAGGAAGGAAGAACGAAGGGACGGATGCAATAAAAAAATGGACGGAGGGAAGGAAGGAAGGAGAGGGGAGAGACCTAGGAGAAAAAAAAAACACGAGGAGGAGGAGGCTGTGAGGTGAAGTAGAGGCCAGGGCAGGATGAGGATGAGGACTAGGGGGGGTGGAGGGAGGGGGAAGGGAGAGGGGGAGGGTCTGGTGTTAGTCAGGGGTCTTATCCACAGTGCCTCGGTCCACCCGCACCTCCCTGATAACGCCTTGGCACCCGGCACACCCAGGCACTCCACCCAGCCTCCTCCTCCTCCTCCTCCATTTATTCTTAATCTTCCCATATGTTTTCTTTTTCATATGGTACTTAAGTCTCCTCTTCCATCTCCTTCATCTTTCTATCCATCTCCTTCATCTTTCTATCTCCCCTTCCTCCTCCTCCTCTTCATCTTCTACCTCCCCCTCTCCTTCTCCTCCTCTTCCATTTGTTACCTTTTTTTATGTTTTCTGTTCTTCATATCCGTCCGTCTACTACTCGTTCTTATTTTTTCTTTCATGTTCTTCTTCTATCATCTTCTTCTTCTATCATCTTCTTCTTCTTCTTCCACCCTTTCTCCCCCTCCTCTTGGTTCCCCATATCTTCTAATCTGCCTCTCTCTCCCTCCGTCTCCCCTCCGGCGTGGTGTACCGTCTGCCTCACAGCCGCCTTGACGCCTCCACTGAGTTGTATGACAGAGCGTGAGCCATTTTGGTCTTTGCTAAACACTACGCCTGGCCAAGATGGTGCTGGGAGGAGGCGAGAAAGCGAGGGGATGCAGGGGTGAGGGAGGCTGTGGTGGGGATGCCTGTAGGTGTCACAGGCTTGGTATAGTAAACGACAGAACGTGAGGGGTAAGGCTGCTGGTGAGAGGCGAGGCAAGAGAGGAAGGTAAGGGGAGAGCTGACGGGTAGACTGACTGATGGAGAGAATGGAGGAGAGGGAGAGGGAAAGGATAAGGAAGAAAGAACGAGGGGAAGGATGCAAGAAAAAATGGAAGGAGGGAAGGAAGGAAAGGGGACAAATTAGAAGGGAAAGGGAGAGGAGGAAGAGGTTAGGGTAAGGCTGGTGGTTCGTTACTTTGGAATGTTATGTGTTTATAGTAATGGAAGGAAGTATAGATGAGAAGGGAGAGAAGGGAAGTAGATAGTTAAGGAAGGAGGGAAGGAAGTGGTATGGACGGGAGAGTGAGAGGAGAAAGTAGATACAGGCAGTCTCATGGATGAAGGAAAGGAAGGAAGGAAGGAAGTAGATAAGAAGGGAGAGAAGAGAAGTAGATAGTTAAGGAAAGAGGGAATGAAGTAGCATGGATGGGAAAGTGAGAGGAGAAAGTAGATACAGGCAGTCTCATGGGTGAAGAAAAGAAAGGAAAGATAGGAAGGAAGGAAGGAAGTGGAAGAAGTGTAAAGGAGAGAATGGGGTGTGAGAAATCTGATGCCTCATTAAGCCGTTTTGCTAATGAACCTCCAGTGTCAGTCCTCAGTGTCGGAGTCTAGGATTGGAAGCCACTATACAGACCCTTGCGACTGCTCTATATAGGATTTGTTCGTATATCCTTTTTTCTCATTACAGGCGAATTGATATACCGAAGACTCCACCTGTTGATACACCTTACCACATTAGGTTACCTCCACGGGCTCATCATTACGCGGGGCCTTCAGTCCGGGGTATATTCTTGGGTTTCCGCATTTAGCAGTGACGCGTGTAACCTGCTGGCGGGCTGGACGCGATGACTCAGTATTTGAGGTTCGCTGAAATGGAGATCTGAGGCTGTTCCGTAAAAGGCTATTCATGGATGTTGATAGAGGAGGATAGTGAAAGTATGTATTTATCTGCCTGTAATTCCGAGGCGTTGCACTAATGGAAATTTGGGATAGTTTTCTTATATAGACGCTCGTTCAGATTTCATTCACAAGTTTCATGCATGTTCGGTTCACTGACCTAAACTTTATATTTTTTTTTTGTGTCATGTTTTATCTACTACAAGAGTGACATGTTTCGGGAAGTCTTTTATGTATAGTCCTTGGTCTGCCTCTGTGTGAAGAAAGAAAAGCGAGGAAAAGGGAGGGGGAAAAGAGAGAAGAGATGGAGAATAGGGAATAGGGGGAAGAGGAAGGGTGTTGAGGAAGAGGGTTAAGGAAGGGGATGGTAGGGGAAAGGAGAACTAGGAAAAACGGAAAATAAAAGATAGTAGAGGATAAGGAAAGGAGCAGCGGCGTGTGGGGTATGAGTAACGGAGATAAATCGTGACAACGCAACCTCCACCGAGATGAGGGTCGCCCGCTGCTGTTGCTTTGATGTGCTCTTCCGCTCGTGAATCACTGACGGGGCCACGTGGAGACACAGGTCCATATTCTTACCCGCATCTGACTCCCATTACCACGACCATTTCCCTAGGCCGCACAGCGTTACCAAATTATCGTACTCAGCCACTCAGCCCATCGTATTTTTCGGTTTTTGATTCGCAGCTATAGGAAACAAACATAGGAACATAAGGAGTCTGCAAGAGGCCGGTACCAACAAGTAACGCTTATAACGATAACTTCACCTTGAATCGCGTTATCTGTGTGGCTACGAAAGTTTTAGGCCCTGGAACTGATGAATGCAATGTTTTGAGTACGATAATATGGTAACGCTGAGGCCGCAGAGAAAAGTAGCCTTGTTTTTATGGGCGATTGTCCCGTTCAAGCTGCAGAAGTCGTGTAAAACTGTCACTAGGATCACGAAACACTCCTTGATAATCTCAGTTTCTACGAGGAGCATTTCAAACAGGCGAACTGAGGTGACGATACGTTTAAAGGTTTTGATCATGCTGTCTTCCAAATATGTCGAAGCCGGTCTGGCGCAGGCTCCCGCGGGTCCTTTCCTCCTCTCTGCTCTGCCACACAGTCCCAACACCTATATAGGAGGAGAGGAGGAGAGGAAAACACAATAACAGGAAACAAGAACAAGAAAACGAAGAAAAATAAAAGGAAAACACCAGAAAGAGACAACGAGAACGCTAACCACCGCCCTTTTAAGAATACCGATTAAAGACTCTCCCCTGAGCAACAGACGCCGCCAGAGTTCAGTAGCCTCAGGTCCTTGCTTCTGCTAATCACATGATGAGTAACACCGCTAGCCGAGTGCATGGACCTCTGACCCTGCATGGTGACCCTCTGACCTTGCCTGGACATTGCTCGCTGTGACTGCATGTTGGAGAGGGAGAGGATTGAGGATAGGGAAGGGGAAAAGAGAAGGAAGTGGAGGGAAGAATAGGGAAAAGGGGGAAGAGGAAGGGAGTGAAGGGGAAAGGAGGAGGACTAGGAAAAGAGGAAAATGAGGAAAAGGGAGGAGGAAAGGGGAAGGAAAGCGGAGGGGAAGAATAGGGAATAGGGGGAAGAGGAAGGGTGTTGAGGAAGAGGGTTAAGGAAGGGAGTGAAGGGGAAAGGAGGAGGACTAGGAAAAGCGGAAAATGAGGAAAAGGGAGGAGGAAAAGGGAAGGAAAGCGGAGGGGAAGAATAGGGAATAGGGGGAAGAGGAAGGGTGTTGAGGAAGAGGGTAAGGGAAGGAAGTGAAGGGGAAAGGAGGAGGACTAGGAAAAACGGAAAATAAAAGATAGTAGAGGAAAAGGAAAGGGTAGGACAGGATAGGAAAAATAGAACAGGAAACGGGAAAAGGAAAAGGAGGGAAAGGGCGGGGAAGGATATGATGAAAAGGGGGAGAGAGTGGAGGAAAGGGAAGGGTAGAGGAAAGGGAGAGGGAGAGGACAGCGGAGTAGGAAGGATAATAAAGGAAAGGGAAAGGAAGAGGAAGGAAACGGAAGGAAGAAAGGAAAGGATGAATGATAGTATGGTGTTGATAGTATACCACACACACACACACACACACACACACACACACACACACACACACTATAAATGGCTATCCTGTGTTTTTCTCTTTTTTTTTTCGACGAACACCTGCGTACGCAAAGCTAAAATTGGAGGTGTGACGCGAGCTGTGGCCAGGTGTAGGAATTAATTTAGCGTGGGAGGTCCTTTTTATTTTTTTTTTTTTCATTTTTATCTCCATCCGTACGCCCGAAATAAACCTTGACACGAATTCGTAATCAGAGAAAAATAAACGTCTGCGTGATAGGCGTATATCAAATAGTAGAAATAGTAGTAGTAGGCTAGTGATAGGGGTAGCATTTGTTATTGTTGTAGTTGCAATGCTAGTAGTAGTATCGGTAGAATTATTAACAGTGGTAGAAGTAGTAGTAGTAGTTGTGATCGTAGTTTTTTTGTAGTTATAGAAGCCTTAGCGACAGAAGCAATAGTAATAGTAAGGGTTGTAGCGATAGATTTTCCTTTCTTGTTTATTAAAGCGTTTACGAGCAGTAGTATCTGTGTAGTTGCGGTCGCAGTCACTTTAGGAGGAGGAGGAGGAGGAGGAGGAGGAGGAGGAGGAGTCGAAGGGTTGGGTAGCGAGTCATTACCACTGTCCTCGCTAGCTCAACCTTGTGTAGCGGGCATTGTTGCATGAGTCACGAGGTCAGCGTCATCGTCACCATCAAAAGGATTAAACTGGTGCAACACAAAACCGCCTCGCAACACACACACACACACACACACACACACACACACACACACACACACACACACACACACACACACTCACAGGTAGATTGAGACAGATGGAGCTAGTAAGTAATATTGATGGTAAAGGACAGAGAGAGAGAGAGAGAGAGAGAGAGAGAGAGAGAGAGAGAGAGAGAGAGAGAGAGAGAGAGAGAGAGAGAGAGAGAGAGAGAGAGAATATTTGTCAGAGTTTTATCTCTTCTTGGGACCTTCCTCCTCCTCTTTCTTCTTTTCCTCCTCCTCCTCCTCTTCTTTTTCATCCTCGTATCTTCTCTTTCTGGTCTGGGATAAAGTTCTTGAAAAGTCTCACCATCCTCTTACTTTTCCTCTTCTTCGTACTCGTATATCCGTTCTCTGATGACGTTTTTAACAATTATCTCCTTCCTCTTCATCTTCCTCGTCTTCTTCCTCAACTTCCTCCGCGCTCTCATTCTCAGCATCCTCATCACCGGTAATCGTCACCATCTCCCGGCCGCAGGTTCTCGTCCTATTCAATCCATCCCTGTAAATGTTCTCATCGTCAGTCCGTCTTCCTGTCCGTCCGTCCGCCCTGACGTCTGCGGGTTAGCGTTGTGTCACCCCGACCGTCTGTCTCTTTAATTGTCAGCTGCACACAGTCACTCAGGACACACGACACTGCCACGATAACACCAGAGAGGAAGAGAGATGAGAGAGAGGGAGGGAGATGGAGAGAGAGGGAAGGGGAGAAGGAGAGAGAAGGGAAGGAGAGAGAAGGGAAGGAGAGAGAAGGGAAGGGGAGAAGGAGAGAGAAGGGAAGGGGAGAAGGAGAGAGAAGGGAAGGGGAGAAGGAGAGAGAAGGGAAGGGGAGAAGGAGAGAGAAGGGAAGGGGAGAAGGAGAGAGAAGGGAAGGGGAGAAGGAGAGAGAAGGGAAGGGTTGAGAGAAGAAGAGTTAAAATAATGACGAATTCGATACGCTTTAAATCACAGTAAGGGATGAACAAGAGCAAGATAAGAGGCTTTGTAACCCAAGCACCAGGAATCTAAGGTGTTTGTAGTACCAGTGCGGTTGCTAGAGGTAGGTAGTTCAGTAGTTACGTAGTTCAGTAGTTACGTAGTTCAGTAGTTAGGTAGTTCAGTAGTTAGGTAATTCAGTAGTTAGGTAGGTAGTTTGGTTGGTTAGGTAGATAGATACGTAGGTAGGTAGGTAGGTTAGTAGATAGGTAAGTGGGTATGTAGGTAGGTGGTTAGGTTAAGTTAGGTATGTAGGTAGTTAGGTATTTAGGTAGGTAGGGAGGTTGGATGGTCACTCACAAGCAGTCATCCTACCCAGCCTGCAGTTCCCCCATCATTACTGTTATGTAGGTAGGTGGTTAGGGTAGGTACGTAGGTAGTTCGGTATTTAGGTTGGTAGGGAGATTGGATGGTCATTCACAAGCAATCATCCTTCCCAGTCTACAGTTCCCCAAGCATTCCCTTTTTCAGCTTCTTTACCCAACCAATCTCTTTATTCATTTTCCTTCTATATAAGACCTCTTGTGTAAGTTCTTCCTTTAGAGCTCCTTTCCTTCCTTCCACTTCCCTCTTCTTCCTGTTTTCCTTTTCTTCCTCTCTTCCATTCCCTTTCTCTCACGTTTAATTGACCCTCACTTTCGAATCCTTCTCATGTCACCTCGTCCCTCATCCTGACAACGTGAGTAATGCGCGTGTCTGTCTGTCTGTCTGTCTGTTCTCTCTCTCTCTCTCTCTCTCTCTCTCTCTCCATTCATGACCAACATCCCGTCCTTCCTCTCTTTGATATCTTATATCATAGTGACTCCCTCCCCTCCTCCTCCTCCTCTTCAGTGCCTCCGTGACTACTTGAGCATCCCCCTCCCTCCCTCCCTCCTCCTCCTCCTCCGCCGTGACCACCTGAGCAAGCCATCTGTGTGATATTTTAGGCTCGGTCCTGTCACTCTGGACTATTTTCATGTATTGTTTATATTTAACCTTCCTGACGTTCCTTACCCCCGGGACACCATCTGTGTGAGACCTGCTGCTGCTTCTTCTCCTATTAATAATGGTACTGCTGCTGTATACTGCTTCTTTTACTACTATTTTACTATTGGTGCTGTTGTTTGAGGTTAACGAAATATTAGTATTGTTATTATCTATTTTTATTAAACTAGGACTCCTGCTAGATTAGACAGCAAATAAAACGATAATACGGTGCTTTATTGGTTGAATGTAGATCAGATTTATATGAATATGAGCGACGAGGCAAAGGGCGTACTATATTACTAAAAGAAATATAATAATTGAAAGTTATTGCCAGAAAAATTGAAATATAATAACTCTTCAGCGTTTTTAGGTTGTGTAGATAGGCAGGTAGCTTCCTAGGTGGTATACTGTAAGAAAAGTAAAGAAAATAAACGTGATGAGCGGTGTTGGCAGGCGCGTGGGCAGAGGTTTTCATCAGGCCAACTAACTAAACGAGACCAGACTGCTTTCGGGGAAGAAGAAATGGAGGCGCACAGAGGCCCTCTTCTCAAACGGCATACCAGTCCTTCTCCCTGCGCCTTCACCCCTCACTGCCTGCACCACCGAGGGAGGAGGAGGAGGAGGAGGCGGCAGGGTCAGGAGGGCAAGCAAGGGAAAGCGTTGAGGCCTTGATAGCAGGGATAAACCGGGTCGATCTTGTCCTGTCTGCTTCGGTGATTTGTGTTTTTAGTTTTCTTTTTAATATAAGTAAGATCTGCCCTTTCGTTTCCGTTTTCCTTTCGTTTTTGCTTCACGTTAGTCTTCGTGTTGCAGCTGCATGAAGTACCGATGTCAGGTGTGTTGGTGGTGGAGTGTCAATTTCCCGTTAGTTTTCGTGTCATAAGTTGCACCTGGAGTACCGTAGTCAGGTGTGTTGGTGGTGGAGAGTCAAGTTCATGCTATTTTCGTGTTATAAGTTGCAGCTGTAGTACCATAGTCAGGTGTGTTGGAGTGTCAATTAGATTTCGTATGTTAAGGGCTCCAGCTGTAATACCGTTGTCAGTTGTGTTGGCGGTGCAGTGTCAGCTGAGGCAAGACTAGGCGAGGCTGGAAAGTTTTATGGTTGGCAAGGCTGGGAAGTTTCGGGTTGGCAAGGCTGGGAAGTTTCGGGTTGGCAAGGCTGGGAAGTCTTCTGGTTGGCAAGGCGTCTTCTGGTTGGCAAGGCTGGGAAGTTTTCTGGTTGGCAAGGCTGGGAAGTTTTCTGGTTGGCAAGGCTGGGAAGTTTTCTGGTTGGCAAGGCTGGGAAGTTTTCTGGTTGGCAAGGCTGGGAAGTTTTCTGGTTGGCAAGACTGGAGTGCCGCGCTTTGCTGCATTCATTTGGCCTTGTGTTCGTTGACATGCAGGCACGCGAGCTGATTATGCATTCAAGCGTGCACCCTGCCGCCGCCGCCTGTCTGCCAGTCACTAACGGTGGCACACACACACACACACACACACACACACACTTCTATTATTACCCTTCACGTGCCCCTACATCCCCACCCACGCCCTCCCTCTCCACTTCCCTTGCCAAATGGGCCAAATTTTTCGTTCTGCGCGGTCCGTTAGGTCTTATCACAAACGGATGAATCAGCTCCATAAGAAAGAGCGACGCGCACCTCGCCATCCCAAAGCTTTGACGAGTCTATCTCCGCCCCGCACCGCCTGTCACGGCTCCGCTCAGACTCCTCAGGCTCGCTATCTCACTCATTTTGTGTACCTGAACGTCACTCATTTGGTTTCGGGCAGGTGTGACTGGTGGCTTATCGACAAGACAATCAGTGAGAACCTTGAAAGACTTGAGATAATGCTTTACCCCAGGAAGGGAGTTGGAGACGTGGCTACCGTGATTTCCGCGTCCACATGCTTATCTCTGCGTCAGCGGCGTTATCTGTGAACAAGCAGCTGATAATAAGTGGACAAACCTTCGTGGCTAATCTAATACATAGCCAGTAGGGAGCAATAAGCACGCGGTATTTTACTTTTCTATACGTATATTTGATTTTTACCAATGATAAATATAGTTTTATTTTTACGCAGTCGCCTTGTTCCCATAAAATCAAAACTACGCTGATTTCTGCTAGCATCCGGGAAGTGTCATTAAATCTTTGACATTTCCCTAACCGTCTTCTCGATATTCCGTCATGGTGCAGAATACGGGTGGCTGGGGTTTGCCGGGAGACGGGGAGCACCGGGCTAGCGAGCGACAAGGCTAAGGACGCCATGATAACGACAACTAGGAAATGCTTTATTAATTTTAGTGTGTTGCCGGGGCAGGACCATCGCGCACCAGTCACGGCTATCAGAGGATGCCTACGTGTATCTTGTCACATCAAGGAGAACGTGGTGGGCGGATTAATTCACGATAGCTTTAGCGCATTTCACTGGACATAGCTTGTTTTCTGTCTAGCCTATAGAGACCTATGTGCATCTTGTCACATCAAGGAGAACGTGTTGGGTAGATAAATTGATGATAGGTTTAGCACTTTTCTCTTTATATTGCTTGTTTTCTGTCTAGCCTAGAGACCTACGTGCATTTTGTCACATCAGGGAGAACTTGTTGAGCAGATAAATTAATGATAGCTTTAGCACTTTTCACTGGACATCGCTTAGCACTTTTCACTGGATATCGCTTGTTTTCTGTCTAGCCGAGAGACCTACGTGTATCTCGTCACATCAAGGAGAACGTGTAGGGCAGATAAATTAATGATAGGTTTAGTACTTTTCACTAGATATCGCTTGTTTTCTGTCTTCCAAATATGTCGAGGCCGGTCTGGCGTAGGCTCCCGCGGGTCCTTTCCTCCCCTCTGCTCTGCCACACAGTCCCAACACCTATCTCTCCCTCTCATATGTAAGCTATAGTTAACATATGAGAGGAAAAATAGGTGTTGGGACTGTCTGGCAGAACGGAGGGGAGAAATGGACCCGCGGGAGCCAACGCCAAAACGGACTCGACAATTTGGTTTCACTACAGAGACCTACGTGCATTTGGTCAGGTCTAGAGGACAACATCGGAAGTTAATCCCACGATATGTTTATAGCCCACTTCTACGTCAATGGACTTGGCTGGTTGTGTGTCCTTAGTGTGGTAAAGTAGGGACAGCTGGCAAAAGTGTCTCAGCCTCTGTAACCTCGTAACGTTACGTAATGTAGAAGATGCGGTAATTGGATGCCATGCTGAGGGCGCGGTGCACCAGTTTGTCAAATTCGGTCGGAATAGGGAACACTTATTTGTCAAATTTAGACCCTTTAGTATTAACAATGCAGTTCCTTTTATGACTCGTAAGGTAGAAAAGACGTCTGGCCTGCGGAGTTATCTCTATATAGGCCTATCAGACCCTTTACCACTTGTTCCGTTATCTTTCTGCCTTGTAACGGTCACGATAATACAGTTGAATATTAGAAATTGATGCGGTGGAATTCACCAAAGATCAGATAATTATGGGCACAGGAACTTGGTGAGGGAGGATCTTGCGAGAATGGGTGAGGGAGAGTAAAGTAACTGGGAGTGGGAGGTCGGTATGGCAGTGTTTATGTGTGACAGCTGCACCTCTGAAAGGCTTACCCTGCACCCACTGCCGCCTGTTAATGCCACTCCCGCACTCCACCTCGCCGCAGCCAACCCACCAACACTTTTACTCTCGGCGGGCCAGAGATAGCAGAGTGCAGTGGAGGTTTATTGCTTGCGTAAACTCACCGATGAAAGAGTAGCGATAATTTGTGACATGTGGCTGTGGGATGATGGGACTTTTTTTTACATATTTGTGTGAGAGAGAGAGAGAGAGAGAGAGAGAGAGAGAGAGAGAGAGAGAGAGAGAAGCGGTTGTCACGCCCACCATCAGCACATGACAACCACGCAAGTCAGCGCCCACACCTACCCTAGTGTCTAAATATGATAATTTTACACACACACACACACACACACAGGGCAGCGGCGTTACGGGTTACGTGATTGTGTTGGTCTTGGCAGGTCGCGGAGGCAGGCCCTTGGGGGGAAGGGGGGTGTAAACGGCAACCAGGGCGCACTCTCCGCCGCCGCCCGTTCTTGCTTGACTTTCTAACACCTGCCCACGCCCATCGTCTCCCCCCGTCAGCTACTCTGAGCCTACGCCAGGTTATCACCTTACATGGCGCAGGGCCCACACTTTCCCGACTCCACCCACACCCGTCTTACAGTGCTCCCACGCACCGGCCACAGCTGCTTCATACACGTTTTTCGGCAACTTTGCTCGCCAGTTGACGTTCATAAAGTACACACACACAACCACACTCTCTCTCTCTCTCTCTCTCTCTCTCTCTCTCTCTCTCTCTCTCTCTCTCACTTATCTCCGTAGTGCAGTGATTATCGCGCTCAGCTCACAACCTAGAAGCTCCGGGTTCGATTTCCAGTAGTCTCTTTTTATTCGTGCCCTTGTCCACCCAGCAGTGAGTGGGTATTACATGTCAGTCAAGGGTTGTGTCCCATCTCCAGGGGGTGGGGGAATTGATGCGAGGTTGCAGCCGTATCCATAAAATTAATTATCTTCATTCTGAGTGGAAAAGGTTTGTAAAAGTAGAAGGGGGATATGGCTAAGGCCGCCCCTTTTAAAATTTAGCAGCTAATGGAATAGCATTATAGCTTCATGCAGTGAAATGTAATCATAATCTTTGGTATTGTTTCTGTTATAATCTGTGCCATAGTAGTGGCTCTCAAAAAGTACTACTTGAATGTTGTTGAAAGCTTGGTCTGTTCCCATGAATACCCTGTCTCCTTTAATAATCTCTTCTCTTAACATGTCTGGGTCTCCTTTTCCTACCATGCCATGTGTCCTAATTATTTGTTTTCTTTCAGTTTTGGATACAGCAGGCCAAGAGGAGTTCAGTGCCATGAGAGAACAGTACATGCGTTCTGGGGAAGGTTTCCTCCTGGTCTTCTCTGTCACTGATCGCAACAGCTTTGATGAGCTACCTCGTTTCCACAAGCAAATCCTGCGAGTGAAGGATCGTGATGAGTTCCCCATGCTGATGGTGGCCAACAAAGCTGACCTGGAACACCAGAGAGTGGTGGGTGCTGCTTTCCCTTTGTACTTGTCACACATCATCATGAAATTACTTTCCTTTGGATTTCATATGTTGGTCCAATATCACCAAACTGAAAGTGACAAAATCCTCAGCTACACCTTGCTTGAATATTAGTCATTCTGTTTATTCCTTCAACTACATGTGTTTTAGTAATAATACTGTTAGATGCAAGTTAGTGCTTGGCTTAAAGCTAACCAGATTTTTTTACTGAAAATATCAAAGCTATTTGTGTAATTAACTATTTGAGGATACAAGTAATAGCATTATCTTCCTAACAATGTCATATGCATCAGATATGACTTTTTATTTATAAAAATGTACATTTTATAATTAAAAGATTACTCGGTCACTTTACCTTCACCAAATGAAGGATACAGCTTTTTAAATAGCGTTTAACTGAATTACAGTTCTTGTGAAATAAATACATTGTAAAAGTTCATGGACAGTGAAGTAAAATTTGTACTTAGGACCAGAAGTTACCTAAATAACAAATGTGCATGAGTGGTCGAGCTTGTTCAGGAATCACAGATGGTGTGTGATGTTTATTCAGGTTGTATGTAAATAAACAGTGTGCCAAAGTGAAGTGGGAGATCTCTCTTAAAGTACTGCAGCCCTCATAGATGTGAGTAGTGTAATGTGTCATGCAAGTAAAGAGAAATTATAATGCTAGGTCGTCTCGTTTTAATAGCCGAGACCTGTGTTGCAGAGGGTGTGGGTTGATATAGTTGGTAATTGGTGCTTATATTGATTCTGAGTTATAAAGGGACAAAGTCAATGACATCAGTTGTAAGAAATATGTAATAAAGAACCATCACACCTGTCACCCCCTTATTTGCAGGGGGTACCCTAGGAAATAAGAGGGACATGTGTATAACTTTATCAGTGTGCAATGTGCTTCCTCTGAACTGCTATGAATGCTTTGAGGCAGCCCTTTTGTAACTCTTTTGGACCATGCTGCTGGCTTCCCTTGGTGTATGAACTATTTACCAAAAAAATAGTTGAATAAACAAAATTTACATGATGTTTGTAGTCAGAATGTAAGAAAGGTTGTAGCAGTGGCAAGCTGCCATTATGGTGTCCTTTGTCTAGCATTCTGCCTGCTTCAAACATCATGTTGGCTGTACTATTCTTTGAGTAAATACTGCATACACCATTGCAAACTTGCATCTAAAAAATATATAATGTAAATCCATATGCTAAGAAACATGATAAATCATTAAGCCTTGGTTAGTGACAAAATTGGCGCCTAAAACATCCATAAGCTGATTGTTTTATGTTTACACTTCTTGTAAAATATCTTTCTTTAACTTTTGATACTTTGTTTTTGTATGTATGTAACTTTTGAAATACAACCTAATTTAACCCGGTAGCTGTGGGGATCATGTTTCTTAAAGGCCCCTCTAAGCGAGAAAAAAATCATCACTCACGCAAACCATTTCATAATATGTATTAACGCATTTGTGATCAGGTTATGCTTCATCTATTTTGGGGGGTTTATATCGTGGCACAAATTTGGCCCGTCGTTGCTTCCAGGTTAATATTAATATTCCCAAGGTTCAGTATTAAATTAAATTTACATGAAAAAAAATTAATGTGACCTTTCCATGAACCTAAAGTTTGCATAAAATCCAACTAGATTATAAAAAAGAATACGTACATATTGGTGCTACACTCCCGAGACTATTAGAAAGTTGTCAGCATCTTGAGTCAGCCCAGTTAATAATACCATTACTGATTTTGTAACACCACTAAGAATGAGGTAGATTAGATTGAGAAGCCTTCAGAGTGCATTTAGAAGAGTTCTGCCTCATGCAGTCAGACTTTAAAATTGTTCTTCATTACAATTGACATTTTTTACATCTATCCTTTTCCTAATTCCTATTTATAATTCTCCATACTTGAAACCTTTCCTTCCTCTAAGTCTTTGGCATTGTTCTCCAACAAATAGTCAAGGGTCTCAGGGTTGACAGTCTCTTCAGGTTTCTAAATATATCTTGTCTTACTTATAAAAGAATTTTGTTTACAGACAAGTACTGAAGAAGCTCATACCCTTGCCCGGCAACTCAAGATCCCTTACATCGAGTGCTCTGCCAAGAGCCGCACCAATGTTGACCAGTCCTTCTACGAGTTGGTGAGAATAATCAGAAAGTTCCAGGCAGCAGAACGACCACCTTCAAAACCAGCTGCCAAGAAGAACAAAAAGAATTGTGTAATTGTCTGAGGGTTGGTGAGGACTACATAAAATATGTACATGTGTAAAGACAACAAAAAATAGAGCAGTTCACAAGAAATGTTGGAACTTTACTGCATTTCTTAACTGCAGTTTTTATCATCCTACTGGTGGAACACTTGAATCTGTTACTACTGTGACTTGTACCATATGTTTTTGTGGGAATGTTTATAAAATATAGGCACTATTTTTGAAGGAAAATCAGAATTATGCAGTTGATGTCAGTGTGTGTGAAAGTGACTAAATGCATTTAATTTCACTAAGAAGTAATAAACAAATACAAAGTTTGTTCCTGCATCATTCCCAGAGAAAATAAATCAAATATGGCATCCAATGAAATGATGGGAAGAACACATGATCTCAAGATGCAGTGACAATTTTATGTGAAAATTCTTTTGGTATGGAGTCTTGATAGTAGCAGCTATTTCACAAACAAATGCTCCAGCAGTATTTGTTAGGATTCAGATCTGCTGATTGAATTGACCTATAACTAAGTGTTCCTTGTTCAGTGAATTACTGTAAAGAATGTTACATTTCTATTTGTTTTAAATTATTTTCCAGGTAGCTACACTGAGTAACAGTATTCAGCATATATATAGTATTATACATTTGTCATAAGTAATTAATTATGACAACTAGCAGAAGTAGCAAAGGTTCACTCTTGGACAAAAGTAATTTTAAATGCTCCACCTTGAATTTTGTAACTCATGGTTAAGAGGTCCAAGGTCAAGAGTAGAGGAAATACCGAGACACTGGATTAAGAACTTTTACATACAAATTGTATACTCAAAAGTTTGTAATATTTAGTATAGTTGTTGTGCCTTTGATGGTGTCTTTAATGGTCAACATAACTATTTTTTTTAGTGTAGTATATGTGATTATAAAAATACATTAAATATTTGCTATTAAAAACTGAGCATTAAATCTTTAGAGAGTAAAGGAGCTTGATTGCAAGCAAGAGCTAAAATTCTAGGGCTATGAAACCAAGATGCCTGATTATCACTCGTTCTACTTAAAGATTTAGATAACCTGGTACTATATGCAGGTGCTTTGTCAGCAGCAAGAACTTCTGAAGAAAATTTATTTTATCAGTTGATTACACTGCACTGTACATAGCAGTGAATGGTAAAAACATCAAATAAATTTGTATGATTGTGGACAAAGACTAAGTAGCACTTTCTACTTGCAAACAAAAGATCAAAACTTGATTAAATTATTAGTTATATAATCTAGTACTCTAATATTAAGAATGTTGATCAACATCTGGGGAGCTTGCCACAAGCCCATATAGCCAAAGTTGGCGTTCACAGATTAGTTAGTACCAGGCCTCGATTCAGTTTCACAAGTAGTTGCTGATTCAATGCAAATTCATTCCAGCAATATCCAATGATCCTGCAAAGGCACTTGGTATACCAAAGACAGCAACATGCCCCATCCAAGTCACTATTTAGTGTTCATGTCTCGGCCATTTAGTAAGACAGGAACACAAGTGACTAAAGATTTGAATTTTTGTCTGCCTGTATAGATATCAACAATGCCATATGCGCATGTTGAGCAAGTCCGTAGCTCTTCAACTGATTGCAGCCGGCTAGAAATGGCTACGTAGCAGCTACTCCCTCGAGATGAGCACCATTGCTCTGGCCTGACCAGTAAAAAGTATAACTACCACTACTGATCCCTCCATTGCCAGGTCTCCTCTTCTTAAGAGAGCACCACTATGTCAACACTCAACCTCCTGACTTCATCTGACAGACAGGGTAGTCACTGATCCTCCAGGAGGCTCAGGATGTTCCAGGCACCACACAAAAAATCTGCCTGAAGTTAACCCTGGGCTGAATGCACATTGTTTATTAACCACAAGGTTCTTGAACAGTGTCAGCTCTTGGTTGGTGAACATCCCCAATAATGGTACTCAATGTCTTGTGTTCTAAAGTAATTTGTCCACAACTATACAAATGTATTGTATAGTATATTGGTATACAAAAGAATTTCAATACTATTCAGCTGAAAAACGTTATCTCCATATACATGGCATACTAGAATCAAACACCTTCATTCCTTATCCCTTTTGTTCATATGCTGCCTGTTTAGTATTGTTAGTTTGTTAGGAGTGTTTCTGGATATATTTTAATTTTGTACATTTACATAATGTAGTTCATGTCTTGAAAAACATTTGTTGTAATTAGTAACTGCAGTTTAATTGTTCACTGCATATTGTGAAAATGTCACTTTGTGTTGCTACAGTCTGACTAAACCTTGAGAATACCTGAAAACTGAAACCCCACCAAGATATACATATTTTTTACTTCATATGTAAACCATCATGTGTTCACTTCTTATTTAAGGTACAAGTTTTCTCATTTCCATTAACACTGTTCTGTGTGAACAATAGCTGATAATCATTTCATATGGCTCTAAATAAAAATACTTTTTAACTTTACTAGTTTCAAAATGCATTTGCTCACCTTGGAGGAAGTTATTGGGATGTGGCGGCTGAGTGGGTTGGACCGGCAATGAGCCATGGAAGTGGCAAGCCATGATGAGGCAATTTGAACCCGAGTGCTGCCCTGTGACATTAGGAAGGGTATCTGTCTTCAACCCCAAGCTACAACCTCAAGAGTAACCCCACATGAGTAAAGGAAGACACAAGATTTTGCTCACCTTCCAGCTGCTTCAGTCTCCAGGATTCAGGTGTGCTTTCTGTGGCATGGGCAGCTCTGCTAGAGAATACAATTTGGTAAAGAGGGGTTTTCCATGAATGCACTTTTGTTCAGTATGTTGTTGGGTTACTTCCTCATCACCTTGCTGCATCAAGTGTAATTTCTTAATTTCATCAAGGACTTCATCCTCCCTCAAGATGTTTGGCTGAGAGCGAACCATTCTTACAGATTCTGCCTGTAAAGAAATGTATTTTAGAACTCTAAGGCAAACATTTTCTTTACCAACTGATCTGTTCCCTACAACATATGATGGAAAACAACCACCACCTCAGCACTGGATATATGAGAAATAAAGGGTTGCAAATATTACATCCTACTGCCTACTATCAAACTGAAGGAGTAATTAGATCTATCTTTGTTATAAGGATAAGCCAGTGTAAAAGAGGCACAAAGTATTGGGATGCAATACAAGTGAGCCAGATGACTGTGTGTGTGATGCCAGATAGGAGTGAATTGAACATCTGCAAAGCATAGGTGCAGATGAGCCCTCAATTTACCAAACTAATAAGGGGGAGAACCTGTCCTGGAAACCACTAAAGTCTGGGAATCTGGAATTGCTACAATCCGGAGGCCACTGCCCATTCCCAGACGTTTACCATATTCGTTTTGGCAATCGCTAATATTCGGCATTTGCCCTCGACTTATACCACTCTGTCCAGCACATTGAAGCAACATATTCAAGTAATATTAACTAAAACAAGGTATTTAAAGACTTACATTACACGTCAACAAAAGATGCACCATTGGTGGCAGTCACAAAGTGTCCGCCATTTTCTCTTTTGACTCCAGAGGCTTAAGCATATCAAACCACTGCAAATTATTTACTAACCAACGTTTCTTTCGATAAAAATTAGGTAATGAAAATTTCAAACAGGATCATAACTACAGGCAGGTGCTCAGCTGATACAGGTAAACAAACTGACACAGTGACGACTGCAGCAGTGCAGTGTTTGCAATTTTCTTTTTCACTCTTATGGCTGGCCAAATTTTTTTATACTACTACTAGGCGGTGGCCGAAGTGATAGCGTACTGGACCCACATTCGCCGCGTGATGGACGACGCGGGTTCGAATCCTCACGCTACTACTCGGATTTTTCGGTCACCGCCGAGTGGCTTAAAACTACCCACATGCTGTCCTGAAGACCACCCATCAACCCGGACTCTAGAGGAAGCCGTCCAAGCGAATCAAGTACGAGTTCCGGGGGGCAGCATGAGCCAATGCAAGATGGCGCCACTATAAACACTCGCCTGCGCCAGAACGGGCTGGGCCGACCATCAGGCCCCACCTGGAAGAAGCCTTGGGCCGACCATCAGGCCCCACCGGGAAGATGCCTACCGGCGCAATAGGCAACAACGTATAAAAAAAAAAAAAAAAATTGTTTGTGTAGTTGATTCCAGTATGTAGTGTATTTACATGCAAATGTGAGGTCACAGCACAGCCACTTAACAGAGACCATGATAAACAAATGTCTACATGCACGTAGCCACCTAGTGGGTGTTGCGGACATTGACTGGGGAACAGAATTCTGACGTATGGCTGGACTTATGTTTTGATACCTGGACTTGGCCAGGCATATGTACAGCAACTGATGGACTATAGATCTTTTGTCCAGACTATCAATTTTGATTCCAGGGCTTCACTGGGCTGTCCAAGAAATCAAGGGCTGTGTATACTTTTCTTGTGCCATGTTGCTTTAAAGAGTTCAAACAGCAAGGAAATGTATGGATTTGGCAACCAATAAGGGCATCACATAAAATCTCTAAATCTTAAATACATTTCATAACATTAAGTATGAAATTGAAGCTAGTATTTTCAGTGCTATATTGCAGGCAATAAGTTTACTCATGTAACTACTTGTTTCTGAACATAAAAATACCTGCGATAATTGTTCTGAAATTTTTATCAGGCTCCATATTTGTGGGAACATTTGCCAGTCTTTGATTAAACAATTTAAGCAGGGAAACTGACAATCACCTTTATCCAGTGTTGGAGTTTAAGGGGGCGCGTCTGCTCAAGGGTAGCACGGGGTGAGGTGGTCAGGATGGATAAAATCTCCTTCAGGTCTGAGATGCCATAAAATCCAACAGCATCAGTCATTTCTGTGATTTCCCCATGAGATATGGCAACACTGCTAGTGATACCTGCAAGGTTTATCAAGTTAATATATATATGTATAAAATCAGAGAATGCAAAGTAATATATTCACAATACACATTGATTGATATTTTTGACCTGTCTGCTTCAGCTAACTATAAGCTATGAGTGTCTGAGAAACGGCTAAATATGGAACAAATATTAGACAGGCAAAAAAAGCATGGAATGTACGCTAGTATGCTTCTCTCATAACCATGGAGCCGAAAGTATTTTTGTTTTTCACTGTATCATTGTTAATGTTGATTGTTACTGGGTAGTTTTGATTAAAGGATAAACCTATTTGAAAAAGCCGACATCCAGCCCTGATGCTCCCAAAGAATAATGAGGCTTAATATTTCCATAAAGGGATAAACTGATATTGTAAAGATGAAAGTTTTGAATAATAAATGGAGTTGTATAGCCTCTTAAGATAAAATTATATGAATTTTGCCTTACCAGGAAACAAGACAACGTTCAACCCATTTGCAGTGACCCTCTGATCAGTGACGCAATAAAAGTTTCGATGAGGAACAAGTTCTCGTGGCAGTCTAAGTAAAGCAGCCCAGTTCTCAAGTCCAACAGTACTGAAACAAAAAATTTTCACTTAATAAAAAAAAACAGTGGTTTGCAATATCATCAAGGTCAAGTTAGGCCTGCTCAAGGGCATAATTTAGTACACAATAAATGAAAACAAGAAAAAAAATAACCTATGCCTTTGTAACATCCAGAAGTTGCAGTACCTACCTTGAATTGAATGGTATAGGGTTCTCAAGCAGCTTCCTTGAGAGTTCAAAAGTTTTCATTAGATTATTGTTCAGAACAACTTCACAGACTCTGTAGACATTAAGGGCCATAATGTCAGACCCTTGCGCACACACCCAGCCACCAGAAGCAGTGACATTACCTAATATGGTCATGCCATCTGCATTACTCTTTTTAGAATGCCTCTTTTCAATCTTATCTTTAATTACGTCTACCGAACATCTGACTTCTTTACAATGCTGCAGCCAAGGCCGATGGGAAACAAGAGGCTGCTGCTGAATGATTTTCTTTTTGCTTCTCTCTATGTAGGGTGTGAGAGGAGCGATGTACCTGAGAACAAAACAAAGGTCAGTAATTATGTGAACCTGACTGCATTTGCTGTCACCATCTTACATTCCCGTATACAGAGATGATGAGATCAACTTGCAATGGAATTGGGACTGGGGTTTGCTATGAAAAAATCAGAAATGGGAGTCTTACCTATCCAAGGAAGCTCCAGTCTTGCATTTTTTAACCAGTGGTGAGTCTCCATTAAGTCCTCGACTTTCTTTAATTAGTCTGAAATAAAAGGTCCATCATCAAGTAATGTACGTACAAGTCTTTCTAACGTAATCTCAACAGTAGTCCAATTTTTATTGACCTATGACACAGAAAAATGGGCTAAAGGCACAACAGGAAAGAGGGTGTGTATTGGAGAAAAGCTACTTGAGAAGAGCATGTGGATAAAGAAGATTGGATAAAGTAAGTAATAATAGAGGATATGTATAGGTCATGTAGCACGATAGGAAAACAAGTTCAATGAATTGATAATGGAATAAGAATAAAAATGGATCATAAAGGTTGGCTGATGTTTCTGCAATGACATTTTTTTCATTTAGCACTTTCATAATAGGGAGATAGGGGCTGAGTGGTTAACGTGTGGGCGCCACGTCCAGGAGGACTCGGGTTCATGTTCCGTCTGCTGCCGCAAGTTGGGATTTTTCAGTCATCGACGAGTTGCCTAAAACTACCCACGTGCTGTCCTGAAAACTACCTACCTATCAACCCAGATTCAAGGTTCTCTCTCTAAAAGAGAGAATCAAAATGATCTCAGGGGGCAGCATGAGCCAAGCAAGATGGCACCACTATAAACACTTGCCTGTACCATAACGGGCTGGAGCTGACCATCAGGCCCCACCAAGAAAGCCTACCGGTGCAATAGGCTGAAACATGAAAAAAGATACATTTTCTTCAGGTTACAACTTACCTCACTTCCACGTGGTATTTTTCAGCCTCGGCCTTGGACATGTCTCTGTAATAATCTTTCCTTTCCATGTCCAGAGCTTTCCACCTGTCTGCCATCTCCTTGGCTACGAATGCAAAATCAGCTCCAGGGTGTTCAGACAAAACTGTTAAAATAAAACACACAGTTACTTTTAAGAAAAATTATATTTGAGCATATTATTGGAAACTCAGTAAAACTATTTATAATCTGAAATTAAATGTGTAGATTATATTTCTATATTTTCTTGTGTTCTTTTCAGAGTTCAGTATGTACTTTATTTTTGATGACAGATGAATTATGTCTAGACTTATGTTAAGAAAGTATATGAAGGTTAAAGACAAAGGAGCACATGCCTGCTAAAATGCAACAAACTTAGGCAATGCTACTGCCATAATCAATATACTGTTATCAACAATCATTCTTGATGAAAGTTGAAATCAGTTAAATATTAGCCAAAATAAAAAGAAAACACTTCAAACCTTGGCCACGTATGTCTCTCGAGAATAATATAAATGGACTTGAAGGTTTTTTCACTGGCTTCCCGTAGACGTAATCAAAACCACCCGGACCTAAGGAGTTTGTTTTCAATTTCTTTGGTGGTGCAACAGACGAACTGCCACCTGCTGGGGGAGCTTGGCGTTTAGCTGTCTTCTCAGCATCGCCAGCTCCAGAGCTTGACCCAGAAGTCTTTGATGCATGGGCAGCAGTTGTCACCAGCTGGACAGTCTGTGGAAGATCTTTAATTTCTAGTTACCTGTCTACCATCAGAGTAATGAATAGAGAAGCATTATTACTGTATGGTTGGTTTGTAATTCATGCACCAAACCTTTCAAGACAAAAGTTTACATAATATCTGAGTACATACCTGAATATTTTTTCCATTGATTGGCATTCCTCTGCTCCAGGAGCCTGCACTGTTTTTGTCTCTTTCTTCAAGGTCTGCTGGCTTGTCAGGCTGGACATCCCCTAAATCAGCATTGGGCAATGAAATTTTCTCAGTGGCAATCTTGGTGGAGCCCCCATCCATTGGTTCAATGTTTTGGACAGGGCTGTCATCTTCAGCCTCTCTGTCAGTATCATCAAAAGGAGGTAGAAGAGGGATTTTATAAACAGGAATTCCATCTGATCCTGTGAAGGACTCATGGAGCTTACTTGCATCTTGATCTGCTGTAGGAGATGAATCTTCGTATTTTTTTTCTGTATCCTGATTCTGCCCTGAACCATCACTTTTAGGAAGCACATTTGTAGGGGAAAGCGGGAGAGGAGGTTTCCCTGATGTTTCATTCTCTAAACTTTTGATAACACTTGAATCACTTACATTAAAAAATTTGAACTCATCATCAAGTGAAATGCTACTTTCAGGAATGGAAGGAAAATATGCTTCAAGTGACTGCTGAGTACTTGTATGTACGACTTTACTCTTCCCTTGGCATTCATCTTTCTTAGTAGCATTCCTGTCATTAGTCTGTAACTCATCAATGTCACATGTAGTCCTTTTGAAGGAAAGATGACTCTTTCCTTGTTCATTTTCATTTTCTCCCTGGCTTACTTGAAGGGGTCTTCTAAAGGGATCTTTTTCATCTGTCTTGCCACAACGATCACCAAGTTTACTTAAGGCAACTTTTCCTCCACCGGCACTTTTGGCAGCTACTTGATTGCTAGATGATGACCAGATTTTTTCACTGCGCATTGATAAATGCTTTTCATCATTCACATCAAGGAAATCATCTACATCTGCATTTTTATTTTTTCTAGCATTTTCTTCTTCCAGAGCAGAATCTTTAGTTAAGCCACCAAAGGTACAGGTTATGTCTGTCTGGTAGTTCAGGTCAGGTGAGTCCTCTGCATTACATTTCTTAGGATGGTCAAGTGTGCCATATAACTCACTCAAAACTTCTTGTATTGCTTCTAATATTTGTTTCTGAAAAAAAAAATATATATGAATCCTCAAATTAAACCCAGCAAATTAGTCTCCACTTATTATAAAAATTATCAAATAAACCAATGGCAATAGTCTAGTAATACCAACTAATACATTATGAACACCATATTTTTGTGAATAATTTCGTTTTTACCAAAAGAAAACATAAATCTTGGACAAAATCAAGAAGTCTTGACATGTAACAAGTTAGGGACAGCACAGCAACATTCAGCTATATCTGACCACTGTAGGCCTAAGTGCAGGATGACAATTGTATTAAGCGCCTATCACACTGGGCACTTTGAAGAAACTACCGAGTCAAATGACATCCTGTAAACATTACTGAAAAAAATAAACTATTTGCCATGGTTAATGTATTTATTGCACATTTTGGAGTAACATATGGAACATAAATAGACAGTATTACAAACAAAACACAACTTTATGGTGTAAGAACATAGGCTTTCAGTTGACTTCGCGGGGAACCAAACAATAACAAACTCACATGGCGACCACTGCATCATCAACCATGGCTTGTAAAGGGTGTGTGATTTGGAGCAGGGAAGCATGGTGATTGCCAATCTCACTTCAGGTGCGACAGCCTTCCGCAGCCTTGTGTCTTGCTTCCTAATTGTGGGCTCTATCATTTTAAGAAGCTCTTGAAACTGATGTTTATCTAGCCGCATCCACTGCCTGTAGCCTTCGGTGTCTTCGTTCTCCTTCTTCTTGTCTTGAAGATGAAAAATATTACTCGAGTTGGAGGGCAGTAGCTGGAACAGGTTGGCCATTGCTGCTGGAGCTGGAGGTAGGATGGAGGTAGGAGGTCGGAGGAAAAAGTGCCCAGTGTGATAGGCGCTTTACAGCTGTATGGAGTTAAATAATCAATGTTTATCAGTGTGATTGCAAATTTTTGATGCCATTAAAAACAACTAAAATAATTTTCTAATCTAATTCTTGTTGCTACATTTGATCTTGCCCATCCTATCTTTAAATAAAAAAAATAAAAAAATATATATATATATATATATATATATATATATATATATATATATATATATATATATATATATATATATATATATATTATGAACAAGTAGTAGTTTTCTTTACTTGTAAGAGACTTTATGCACAAAGTTAAAAACAGCAATGCCCACCCTCTCACCTCATCATTCAGGAGGATCTTAGTCTTGTTGGGTTCAAGGTTGACATCCATGGCACCGGGCGGCAGAGTGAGAGTCACCACACCAAAGGGATAGCGTCCATGGCTGCCCTGCGACTTCTGGCTATAGTATGCCTTTACCAGCTGTCCAAAAGATGAGGGACAGTCACGACCAAAACTACATGACTTCTTGTGATTAACTACCTAAAATAGACACTCAAAATACACAGCAATTGAGTATCTTTCGAGTGAAAATTCACAATAAAACACATAATATTCTCTCCCCAAATGAAGGCTCATCATGGAGGAATAGCAGAGAATGTGAAATATACAAAAATACAAGGACTGGTTTCACCTTTTCAATAGACTTGTGGATAACTGGTCGCTGGTTGGCCAAGACAAAGAGGCGATCAGGTGTGGTGCGACTCAGGTTGGGATTATCACACGGCCCTGAGCCTGGCAGGTAAACTCCTATGTGAATCTGCTGAGAGAAGGAAGCATCAAAGTAAAATCAATATGACACCAGTGCTTATGAACTGTTGCCAATAATTTAATTCCCTATATACTAATGCAGAAAACTTATTAAAATATTATGTCATATTCTGTGGTGAGAATACATATATGAATAGCAATACTCTGCTTATATGGGAGATAGGAAGGCACCAACAACCAGAAAACTTATCTTTTAGTAATGAAACAAATATTGACAAGTACATCATAAGTTTAAGTACACAAATATGTAAATTGCCAGTGCCCAAATACCATGTAAGCTTAAGTTTTAACATGAAGAAAACCAATGAAAGCTGCATAACTGAGTTAACCTGAGTGTTTGATACTATGTGATCATGTGTTCGAATCTAAAGACAAATCACATACTTTTGAAACCAGATATAAGAAAAAAAAAATCAAATTGAAGTACCTATCACAATTACTCTGATTTGGAGCTAAAAAATGAAAACAGTATCCATGGGAATAATTTTTGCCCAACAATACTCTTCCAGTACTCACGTCTTCTATATGTCTCTCTTTGAACACTAAATCTTTGTACACTGCCGGGAATGTGCTCATGAGTGCTTCTTGGATATTCTTGACTGAACTTTTCTGAATAACAGCACATCTGAGTGGGGAAAGAAAAAAAAGCACTCAAATAAGATTTAGTATGTTTATGACTGCACAAAGTACCTCATACAATTTGAATTTGCCTTATAAGATGAAAAAAAAAATATTAATAATAATAATAAACAAATATTTGTATGTATGTATGTAAATAATTTGTAAATATGTATTTCCTCCTGCCTATGACTTGAACTCTTTCAAGAGGAGAGTGTCGAGACAACTCTCCTTCCGAAATTGACCTCTCTTTTGTCCATTCTTCTGAACTCTAATTTTAAGGGAGTAGTGTTTAGTGGTCTTTTTTCTCTCCTTATAACTTTTTTTGCCCTTAAACTGCTTCCTTCAGAGTAAAAAAAAAATATAAATAAATAAATAAATAAATAAATAAATAATATGAACTTACTTATCATGCGACAGTGTGAGGTGCACCTCAGGAGCTGCTAATGTAAATGCAGACACCAGATCTTCAACCTTCTTCATTTCTTCTTTTCGTCTTTTTGTTGAACTATAGTACTGCTTTCGAACAGGAAGATTTTTGAACAAGCTTCTAGAAATTATTGTTGTTCCTGTGAAGAACATGATGTGAGGCTATTTTCTCATTGTAGAGCTATTAGTTATAATTCCAAGTTATATTAAAGATATTGATTCACAAGACTACTATTGAACATCTCAATATATTAAATTTTTTGGTAAGTTAAATTTAATATACTAACATATACTATAAAAAAATAATTTTCTTTATACCATTTGGTGCAGCTGCAGGCTTCTTTGTGGAAACACTACCAGTGTGGTCCAAAGTATATGTGTGGCCTAACGTACTTTCTTTAGTCTTGGTGGTGATGGAAACCTCCGCCACTGCACACAGGGAAGCCAGAGCCTCACCTCGGAACCCATATGTGCTTAATGTTTCTGCAATGGGGTTAAAAAATTCTTACTTTCAATAACAGCCAGGAGACAGGCATGGATGATGTCAGTTGCTTTGTTTAGTAATGTGATAAGTGATTCATTCCCAATTCATTTGGTTCACATTAACTACAAGGGTAAAAATAACCACCTCAGCAAAACAAAATATTACTAAAGAATTCTGCTATCCCAGTTCAAATGTTTCAAAGCTCCTAATATTTGTCTATCATTCATCACAGGATGAAAAAATACAGACCTAAATCTGCAAAAGTTTGGATCTTGGATGTGAAGTGTGGCTTGGCAACATACTGCACATCTTCCTCCTTAATGCCCCGGCCATTATCTCGAACTTCCAGAAAAGAAAAGCCATAGTTTTCCTGAAAAATAAATCATATGCTATACATTTGAAAACACACACTGAGTGGCCTAGTTTTCTGAAAGCACTCCAGCCCTGTCATAGTATCACCCTGTGTAACTCCTTTTTTTTTTTAATGGAAACTTTCATGGTATCTGTATGTATGAAGTTTACTATAGTCAAACCATTTCAAATGGTCTGTTTGGGCGTTCAATTCTGCGGGTCCTTTCCTCCCCTCTGCTCTGCCACACAGTCCCAACACCTATCCCTTCTTCTCATATGTTACCTATAGGTAACATACCTATGAGAGGGAAAAATAGGTGTAGGGACTGAGTGGCAGAGAAAAGGGGAGGAAAGGACCCGCAGAAATGAATGCCCATACGGACTACGTATTTGAAATGGTTTGGCTATAGTCGCTGTTCCGTTTTTGTACATGTTTTTGAGAATTCTACAATAGTTTCCCCAACACACTGTTGTTGAACCACATTAAAAACCGCCAGTCACAACTGAGTCAAAGGCCTTTTCCAGGTCAATGAATACCAAACAAAGCAGTTTTCAGTACTCATTAGTATTCTCTATTGCCTGGTTTATTTCTGGATGTGATTCACAGTTTAGAACCACGGTTGGAACTATTGTGGGATATTATTTAGCAGACCAGAGCAGTCTAGTTCAGAGCAATCTATATTAACAATAATAGATTACAGTATATATCGATATCTTCACCCATTTCAAAATGGCATTTGAACCTCTTTATTTCAACTAAGTTTGGGTGTGTATTTGATTAATCTGCTAACTACTCCCTGCAGAAATCACTTACTTCCTGAATTTCCCTTCCCCTCCTCCCCAAAACTAGTGAATTCCATGAAATATATAATGCAAACAAATCAAGACTCTAGAATTAAAAGTTTCATCCTCACAATGTGCAGAAATGAGGAAAAAACCCTCATAAGACCATGAGGAAGGCAGACTCTACCACTGCCGGAGTTAAACTGCTGCCTTAACCACTGACCACTATTGACAACGGAGAATTGCAAAGCGTATAACACATATTTATCATAAACAATTAAATTTAACAAATCTAACCTAATCGAACACTGCCTCTTAGTAGGGGAGGCTTTGCCCCATTCACCCCCCCTTTATTTTAATCTAACCAGACCTGAAACCAACCAAACACCAGGGTAGGCTTTGCCCCCTCAAGCCATTTTTGCAGGAGGTGATTGTAGAGAAAGATGAATAGTATGACAAGATGTATCAGAAAAAAATAGTGTCAAACTCCACAGTGCAATGGGTGAAAATCTAGACAAATACCTAGGTTACTAACCTCAGAGATGATAGGTGATGTCTGGGGCAATGGGTTACTATCAGATAGCCTGAGATGGTTTTGCTAGTTTACCAAAGAACTCATAGACGAGAGTCAAACTGTGGGTCATAAGTTATGGAAACAGGGAAACAGGTTACTATTCGATAGCCTGAAATAGCTTTGCTAGTTTACAAGGAGATCCCAAAGTTGAGGCAGCCAAACTTTGGGCCAGACAGCAGAATAATATAAGCCACGGAGTTTGCTAACAATCAGAACAGCTACACCAAGCGATTCCTACATAAAATTTACTCTAGTGCTTCCGTAGCTGTTTTCCAGTGGATAAAACTATGTTCAGGTGAAAAACCATCATACTTTACCTAGAAAGGGAATCTAATATCTGAAAGACTGCCGCTGAACACAGGGCAGGGGAGTCCATACTTGGGATTCACATAACTTTGTCACTTCCATGTAGTACACTCACCAGCCTGATGGAGACGGCCGTGGCACCAGCGTCTATTGAGTTTTCCAGGAGCTCCTTCACGATTGATGCGGGACTGGTGATGACCTGAGTGCTCTTTATCAGCCGCACCGTGTCCTGGGGCAGTGCTTGCAGGACCATGGTGACGGAACACTGATCGCTAGTTAATTGCAGTACGGATTGAATACACGAGCTAAATACACTCTCTTGATCATGCTAGGAGTATTATTAGGGTGAGCGGCAAGGCGTGACTCCCCTCGCATGGCTGTGTTTACATTTTCGCCTCGGCCTCGCGTCAAATCCCGCGCGTAGAGGCTGCCGGCACAAAGAAGTTTCACGACAAAAATGCCCTGACAAAAATGTGTATCCCATCGCGTATGCGTCTAAGGGAGTTTTTACAGTTCAATACAGCAGGTTTGTAAGCTCCCCAACCAAACACAAAATTGTTTTTTTGCGGGGGTGGGGTGGGGGGGATTTCGTTGGGGATTTACCCCAAGGGAGGAAGGCGGTGCATGCCTCACAACCACCCAGACGGCTGGTAGAGCTTGAGAGATACCCAGTTCTTTCAAGGAGGCCCACTTTCCTTCTTCTTCTTCTTCTTCTTTTGACCTGTGACGCTTTGTATCGCTTCTTAGGTCCTCCTCGTTTCGTTCCTCTTGTCTTCTTTTTCACTTATACACACTTTTCTTTTCAGTATTACATCACTTTCTTAAGCACTTTATTCTGAACTTAGGTTTTCTGTCCTTTTCTTTCCCTGAATTACTTGCCTATGTGCTTTGCTATTTTCCGCTTTTACACTTTTCACTCCACTTTCACTGCTCAGATCTTTTTTTCCCAGCAACATGTCAAGAAAATTTTTGTGTGAGGTATTAATTTCACTGCTTCCTCCTTACTACCATATAGTCCTAACACGGTACTTATTCCTCCGTCTTCCTCCTCCAATCTGCTATGCCACTCCTCTTCCCCAATAATTTCCACTACTGATGCCAATAGCCTTTGCCTCTCCTCTTCATACCTGTCACAGGCCACTACCAGGTGCTCTATTGTTTCCTTTTCCCCTATACACAAGCTGCAGTTTTGGTCCTGTTCGTCTCTACTTCTCCCCTTTATTTCTAGAGTTCCAGACCTTTGCCTTGAACAGCAGCTTACTCCCCCAGTCTCCCCGGTACCAATTTTCTCTTTCAGGCTTTTGTTTTCTCTTGTACCATTTTAACGTCGACTTTTCTGCTGCTCCTGCTTGCCATTTTCCAGGCCATTGGTGGCAATGCATTTCTTGATGTCCTTAACCCTCGATCATTCTGTTCCACTCATTTTCAAGATTTTCTCTCCTCTTCCATCTAGCTATTTCTTTTTTCCATGAGGGTGTTGTTCTGTTCTCTGTTATCATCATTTTTACCCATCTTTCTTCACTTAGTCCTTCGATTTTCTTCATGAATCCCACCTTGCTCTTTATAATTCTCTCCTTAAATGTACTTCATCCCATTTCTCCCCTTAAGGCATCTACGGCTGTGCATCTAGGAGCACCCAGTCCCCATCTGCCCATGGTGTTCTGCACCTTTTCTAGTCTTGCCAGGCAGGTCTCCTTTCCTGTACTCTGTTATTTCTGACCCGTACAGGCAGTATGGCACCGCTATCCCCTTCCACATGCTCTTGCCTACCTCGTATTTATTAATAGTCCTGCTGCCTGCGTTCATGATCATGCCCACCATCCTCCTGGCTTTTCCTTCGTTTATTTTCCTTTGTTTCTTTCCTCCTACTCCTTCTTTGCTGACCTCCAATCCCAAGTATGTGTACTTCTCCACTCCTTCTATTATGATGTTTCCCAGGACCCACTGGCTATTGGCATTGTTGTTAAATTCTATGGCCCTACATTTCCTGGCATTGAATTTCATCTTCCACTCCCTCCCATACTCGTTGGTAATCCTCAGTAGCTCCTCCATATCTGCCTTGTTTTCTGCCATGAGTACAATGTCATCTGCGTAAGCTAAGCACCCAAGTTTTCTGTCTCCTACTCCTTCTTTTTCTGATTTTCTGATTTTCACAAGGAGTTCTTCTAAGTAAAAGTTAAACAATGTTGGTGACATCACACATCCCTGTCTCACTCCAACATTGTTCTCCATCCAGTCCGTGGTGGTGTCTCCCAAAGTGAATTTTACCATATTTTCATTGTACATCTCCTTTATCACCTCTGCCACTTTACTATCTATTCCAATGTGCTTTAACAATAACAAAATGTAATATTTTAATGTTCTTAGCGACCACTCCTTCTCCACTCCTTGGCCATCCCCAGCGGAACCTCACCATTCACCTGGATGACTCACATCAAAACTTGCTTGACGGTCCTGGCATTCCATATACAGGTACAGTCTCCATATTTTATCATAATTATGCCATATGGCTGACATTGTATGGCAGATGGCAGACACACACCAAAAAATGGCAGAAATGCGATAATTAAAGCAGGCAGGGCAACTGAACGCCGCGGTGACAACTCTGCCAAGTGTTGTACAGATTTCCTTGTATTCACTCACAGACAGAGAATCAATCATAAAAACCATATATGTTTTTATACTAGAGTGAGAAAGAAAAAGAGGCACGGGGGGAGAGAGAGAGAGAAGGGTGTAAGAGGCACGGTACGCGAGGTCAGTTGGAGACATAGCACCAGTGTCTAGCGGGCTGTCTACGTCAGAGCCGCCACTTAAGATTTGCCGGACTTATAGCCAAACATCGATCCTTGCAGCATATCCACCCCTACTAACACCCCCCCCCCCACACACACACACATACACAAACCACTAGTTTTGACTCATGACGCCCAAGAATTACAATTTAGGGGGAATTATTTGGCGGTGTCATTGATTTCATGATAACGCGGCGTATATTTCTGAAACACTTGTAAGACAGTTTCGATGACGTCAAGCACGAAGGTGGTATTAAAGCTTCGATCCTTTGGCTTCGACACGCTCACCAACCAGTCCGCGGGAAGGTTCAATGAGGAGCTTAATTGGCGAAATGCCACAGACGGCCGTTATTTAATTAGTTTTCATCAAACTAAATATATATAATTTCTCACCAGCCATAGGTGTTACTGAGATTTACGATGTTACACCTAACAAATTTCAGTTTTAGTAATACAACCATGTCTCCTTCACTGTACATTTCCAGTAAACCCCAAGTACGAGTATTTCCATTCATCTTCATTGTTGTAGAAAATACGTTGCAGTGACCTTTCAAGTTACCAGTTGTTAAAAATTTCACCATGCCCTTAACATAACTGTAATCCTATAAACTGAGTATATCCGAGAACAAACCTTGTAAGGGAGCCTCTGCAGTGATTACGGCTTCCTGCTGGACCCCTGCGTTCACATCCTACCCTCCTGGCCGGAACAAGACTAATGCCACTGCGCATGCGTGGAAAGCTTTGGAGATGGGAGGGCCAGGGGGAGAATGTCGACGAGGTAGCAAACAGGCTATGTAGGCTACAGGCTACTTTTAGTACATCTATTCAGTACACGTGCATTTAAATGGAGGCATTTAACAGACATTGATTTGAATAAAAAAAATGAGTAAGCAATAGAGAATTACCAGTAATCAACAGGTCTGCCCGAAACTTTACTTTAAATTTACCTGTTTGCGAGGAGGTATGAAATAAAGAAATACATTTGCTTTTAATGTTACCTGTTTGCGAGGAGGTATGAAATAAAGAAATACATTTGCTTTTAATGTTTATGTTTAGCAGGTAAAAAATAACACAGTGCAAAGTGTTCTTACATACTGATATGTATCCATAACACTGAACAAGCCTATTATACAGAAGAGGCGAATGGGAGAGGGAGGATGTCTTCCTGTTCTGGCTGCTGCTGCTGCGTGGCCACGGCCGCTCGGTGCACGACGTCTCGCCAAACCGCCCCAAGCTTGATAAGGAAGTTTGCCCCTTGGAGTCAACAGTTTTCCCATGCAGGGAGAGTATTTTACATGCACCTTCACCTTCTACTCATACATTTTATGTACCACCATGGCAGCTCAACTCATATCAAGTACCCAAAGGTACTTGGGTGTTCCCGCTGACTGGCATTCTCGCACCTCTCAGGACGCTGATGCGCAACACAGCATCACGATTTGGACGGCTACCTCTGTCCCACCGTCAGCATTAAGGTCAAGCCTTGGCATAGGCTACCTCTCCACGGCTCGTAGTACCCCCTATCACAGGAGACAATCCTAGGACACCGCTGTGACACACAAGGCCAAAAATAGTGCTAAGCTGGACGTCATTGCCCAACGAATGCTACTCATGAACGATGAGATTCTCCCTAAGTTGGAAGTAGTGATGATGTAACATCCGACAGTGTTCAAAGGGAACAGCTGCTATTTATGGCTATTATAATTTTTATGTATTTTGTAACTATCATTATAAATTTTAGCATTTCAAGTGCAACCCCACCAATAGATTAAGCAGAGGCAATCATCCGAGTGTATTCACAAGGGAGAGTGCAGGGCCAGTTTAGGAAAGGAGAGCTTTTCATTGAAAATTTCTTTTGCGAAGTACAGGACTTGCTCTTGAAGAGGAGGAATTTCTATGTGAAAGTATTTTATCATATTTTTTTAGTAAAAAGTTACGAGATTATATGATACTGAGGCATTATCTGCATCCATTCTGACATGAGACGCGTGCTGTCCCGCCCCTCACGACAGGGCTGTCTAGAGCCGGCCCACTCAGTGTACTGACTGACTAGATACAACTTGAGTGTTCAATCTCCAGCTTCTGTCCTGCCAACCCTGGCAAGAATTGCCGGAAACATTATGTTGGTCACCTCCTGTCAGTACGTAATGCAAGTAGTAATGATCAGCACCAGCCACAGAGAAGCACACGGCTGCGCCAACTCCCGCCTCTCAGCTACATCTATTCACTCACAACCGTGCAGGACGCGGCCAAAAAGCGATCCACCAGACTCGGTGGATGTCACTGATAAGGGATATTTATACAGTTCTTCTGGTCCCCTAACATCCCCTCCAGCACCAGGCGGGGGTGGGTGCAGAGGGGCTACAGCCCAGTGTGAGCATGTCGTCCCCACCCACAGCGCCTGGGCAGAGAGGAACATGTTTTGCTTAAGTGGCACATATTAAGTTGTAATTATAACCTAACACTTTAAAATTTACACTTAGTAGCAAAACATTTCCTCTACTTGTACTATAATACTGTAGTGCTTAACACAAAGAATCATAGTTCTTTCCTAGACTGGTAGTATTGACACCGGGATCATAATCATAGTCACCCTTAGGGATCTCAAAGCCTGGAATCTTGACGTAATAGCCACCAATGTCTTTCTTTAGCAACGTGAACGTCAAGTTGGCGTCATCACCTCGAAGCTGCCGGCCGTGGCCAGAGGACTCTCTGTCCCCCGTGGACTTCCTCTTTTCACGCTTGTTGTTTTCTCTTGGGCCTGACCCGCCCTTGCCTCCTATGATATAGTCACATATTTCGGCGTAGTGGTCCTCCTCTTCCACGTTCTCAGGCAGTGGACTTATATCGTCAGCAACTCGTGAGTAATCTAGGTTCTCTATTGACTTGTTGAGCCTATTGACGGCGTCAGCTTCCTGCCGCCGGTCTCGCATCTTGCAGGGCCGCCCCTTCTGGAAGATGTAGGTGTTCTGTTTAGAGAGCTTCCTTGTGTCCTGTCCCTTTTCACTGAGCTTGTTGGGTCTGTCAAACTTTTCTCTCTCCTGATGCTTGTCTTTGGGCCTCTCTTTTAGTTTGTCTCTATCTCGAAGTTTCTCCTTGCTTCTGTCCCGTAGGAGGTTTTCTTTGCTTTTATCTCTTCCTCTGTCAGCAAGAAAGAAACCTGCCAGGCGATCTACGGACTTGTCACGACTGCCGTTCAGCTTTCTTCGCCCATGATCAGTGAGCAGTGCAAAGCTGGCAGTCCGCGGCTGGTCCAGGAGCCTCTCACACACGGAGCGGCTCATCGACTTGGATCTCTTGGATTCTGTGACGTGGTGGGTCACCTGCAGAGCCACAAGAAACACATAAACAAATGTGCATTGAAAAGCAGCACTGATAACACCTTAAAACACCTTTAATTGAATACAACTTTGTAATCATCTTCAGTATAGGGCATAAGATTAACTAACTTTGAGCTCTTATTTTAATATGAAATTAAATCAACAATCTACTTGAAACATAAATTAAAATCAAACAACATCAAATCTATTCATCTATCTATCTATCCATATCTTTCTATCTATGAAACCTTTACAATCTAAACGCAATGAACTTGGTAAGAGTTGCTCACCTTGATCTGGCGGCGCCAAGCCTCAGCCTCATCCTCACAGTATGACACAGTCTTGAGGAAGATGGGTGTCTTGGGGAACATCGGGTCCTTGACGGGCGTCAAAGCAAAGTTAGAGGACACGTCTATCTCAAAGAGTGTCGCCTGAGCCTCGTTGGTCATGGTGCAGGCCAGAATGACTGCCTCCTTCTGAGCCTGCTCCAGCCGCAGCACACCTGCAGGAAACACGACATGGTGTGTTACTGACAGAAAGTCAAGAATGTGATGGACAGCAATTAGCTCCTTGCAACACCAGGATATAAAAATCATGCTCAATGGGGAACTCTACAAATTCAGCGAAGTAGGGGGCAGCACTGTGCCTGTCTGTTCCTCAGGCAAGAGCAAAGGGAAAGGAAATTCCTGTTCTTTGCTCCTGCTGGTGTTGGCAGATCCACTCACCAGTAAAGTTGCAGGGGACCCGAGGCATGTAGCCACACACCAGCCGCACGGTGATGGGCAGGCGGTGGTTCTTGAGAATGTGTGCCATCAGGTACACATGGTTGGGGCTTTTGCTGGTCTTGTGTGCTGTTGTGTAAAAACGTCCAGTTGCTGAGAAAGACAGGAACACCACCTGCAGAAAAGGGTAGAATGTCATTGTCAGGTTGATTGCCAGAATGGAAATGGTGCAAAAGTCATCATTCTTCATGAAGCATCCCCAAGACTATTAGGTATAAGGTTGGCTTACCTCATTCCTGTAGTTGAGACACTGAGCATACTTGTCGCAACTGAAGGCTGAAGAAACATCACGACCTCTTCCGCTGCTGTTTGTGCGCCGGGCATTGAGATCCTCAAAGATGCCCAGGAGCTTCAACACGTGGCCGCTCTGAACTACTGTCTTCTGGTATGTCATTCGACCTGAGTCTGCAATTGGATAGGACCCGTTAGTTATAAAAAATTATCTTACCTTAACTTGTGTATGTGTGTTTGAGAAGCTTTGAGACAACCAGGTGAGGACTGAAGCTTAAATGGTTTCCCAACAGAGTTTTAACATTTGGCTCAGCAGCTTTGTTGCAATCATTGTAAAAAAATCTCCCATTAAATGATGCAACAACAAAGGATCAAATAAATACCTGACCAATTCGATAGGAGGCACGACTGCTGATTTGCCCCCAAATCCTATTTAGGATGTGGCAGAAAGAGAGGTGGAGGGGCAGGGGTGCTTACCGTCGTGCAGGTTGGTGTAGGCTGGCACATCGTAGCGTGTGAGGAAGAAGGTCCCCTTGCTGTTAGCGACCTGCTCTATTGTGGAGAAGAATGGCGCTGTGTGTCCATCGCTCGTCACGATGGCAAACCAGCCTGCTGGCGGAGAGAAGGACGTTAGTGTGCCGTGTGTTGAGAGGCACGCCATGCAATCTGTCTCCAGTGCTGCCTTATTAGCAGCCTTTAATGTGTTGATAACTCATTTATTAAAGATGATGATAATTATAGTGATAATAATAATCATAATGATGATATAAGTAATAATAATAATAGTAATAATAATTATAATAATATAGTGGATTAGCTAATTACACGGTCCGTTTCTTTTTTCTTTTGGTTAAGTAAGGAACTGAGATGACACAGCCATGCACAGATGAGTTTATTTTGTCCCCCGAGAGGACTAACCTGTGTAGGAGTCTGGGATGACGACGGAGGGACCCACGGGAGTCATGCCGCCGTCCTTCCCCGGCCGCAGGGACACACCGCGTACCTGTGGCCCAATGGAACACACTTTACTCACCATCTTAAGCTTTGTGTTTGTGCTAAGAGATTAAATAATTAAGTATAAGTCATTCTCCTGAGCGCTGGAAGAAGGGCAGATGATGTGAGGCAGCTGCATATTATGTTGTGTACGGCTTGCAAGGCTAAAGGAGCCAGTGAAGCAACACAACTCAACAGTTGTAACAAAGAAATTACTGACCTTGGTCGAGGTGTAGCTGGAGTAAAGCAGGAGCGGTCGAGTCAGGTCCAGGCCGGGCGGCGCCGTGGGGGTGTGGAGGTGAGCCGCCACGGGGAGCTTGTGGCGCCGCAGCAAACTTTTGGGCAAGAGGGCGCTGCCGGGACCGATCGGGTGCAGCCATGGCCCCGTCGGTCGCCCTCCTGAAGATCCCGAGGAGTGGGAGGTAGACATCGTGACGGGTGTCGTTCGTCCGTCACCAGTGCGCCGGCGGCGTGCCTCCGAGAGAACCAAACTGCGCCATCGTCCACGGGGCAAGTGCGATGAACGGAGGGTGGCGAGCAGTCAGAGGAAAGACGGCTGAATGAAGAGATTCAGAAAGTCCTCGTCACTTTCCGGGATCAGACTCAATACCACCATGCGCTATATTCAGCGTCTTCCCTGCGGCGTCAGCTCAGCTTTCCTTTCTGAGATAATGAAGGGAGCGGAGGGGGGGCTTTGGGATGTTATAAGCAACTATTGACTCAACAATGTCAGTGGCTGCCACATTAAACAAGCACAGAAGTATCTTCTGTAGCTTTAGAGCAGGCGAGTCTTCCTAAGGTTACGGAGTCGAGGAAACCTTCAGCATTCACGAGTGCGGCATTGCGAGGATATTGTATCCTTGGAGCTCAGCGTTGACCTGTGGAGCAAGAGTGAGAATGTGGTTTACTCAACTTTATGGAATGACGCTCCTCCGGCCCGTCATAATGGCGGCCACGACTGCCCCATCACCCGTAACCTCATTTCAGGCAGGCATTGAGCACTCGAGACCTTGAAGCAGCCACACTCAATTACGATGTTTACAGAGGTAAAACACGTGGAGGCATCACACAGAACATGGAGAATACATTTTTTTTTTTACCTTGGTTGTACAATTAGGGTCTGCAAAGCGTTGGCCTTCAGCAGGATGAAGAAGACTGGACGACAGGGCGTAGGAGGGGATGAGAGAGAAGAAATCACGAGTGCGGTAGGGCGGCCAGTGAGTGTGACGCGTGCACGATGGACGTCTGGAAATGAAATATGCAAACATCAGTCTTTCAAAAATAATAAAAAAAACAATTCATCTTTCATTAATACAAATTTCCTTATATGCTGTGCCATCAAGATTTCCGAAAAATAGACAAGAGTATCCACAGGTTCCTTCAACTACGAAACGAAGTAACCGACCAGCAGAACTCTTGCTTGTCGACGGGCCAATGATAGTGTTTAATGAGGAAGGGGGAGGGGCTTATATTCGAGGTTTATGTGAACGGAGTGTACTTGGTATGTGTCAGTGTTACTGTTACCTGTGGGGCTGCAGTGTCAAGATCCGCTACAATAAGTAAGTCTCAGCCACACTTTAGACGCCTTAGTGATATATATAAATTCCGTCTGAGGACACTAAGGACTCGATTTATTGGACTACAACTTTAAGTGCAGCGACAGAGCCTTGAACCTTTGCCACACGTGTTTGTCTGTGTGTGTGTGTGTGTGTGTGTGTGTGTGTGTGTGTGTGTGTGTGTGTGTGTGTGCGTGGAAAGGCCCCTGTGCTCTCGCCGAAGTTGACACACAGGGGTTTGCATCAAGGCCACTGAGGAACACAAAGAACCGCGATAACACACACACACACACACACACACACACACACACACACACACACACACACACACACTTCCTTTTCCCTGGCCATTCTTTCTTTCCCTGCGTGTAGATCAAGCCATTCCTGATACACACTGAAAATTTCTGGAAACATTTTATACTTTTGCTTTTAATGTATGGAACAGAAATTAGTTAAAAGTGAATGTATTCGTTGGTTTATATAAATATGTTCTCTCTCTCTCTCTCTCTCTCTCTCTCTCTTCGTGTTGTAATTTCTCTTCTTCACCACCACCTCCTAAAGTCCTAAACCACCTCCTCCTCTTCCTCCTCCTCCTCCTCCTCTTCCCCTCTTGTTCGTGACTCCTTCCATTACTCTCAGCAAATAATTTACGTTCTACCTTTTGTCTCGTACACACTCGATATTTTTTTTTTTACCTTTATGTGGCCAATCTATTTTCCTGCGCGCATGGCTTTATTTCTTTTTCCTTTTCCTCCTTCCTTCCCTTCCCCCTCCCCCCCCTTCCCCTCCTCTGCAGCCACACCTCAACCCTGATCCAATAGTTAAACGTATTGGTTTTTCTGTGTTTTTCTTTCACTCTATTCGATTTTTCGGGTTTACACTCAACATTTATGCGTATTTTATTTCCTTTCCTTTTTTGCTTGTTTTTACATGTGACGTTTTTTTTTTTATATACGTTTGTTTACGCGTGTTGTTTTCAGATGGGCGTTTGGTTATGTTTGTTTTATTTTACTTTTACGTTCGTCTGGAAATTCCTCTCGTCTGCGCTTCCCAACGTTTTTCTTTTTCCTCTCGTACTCTGCATCGTCTCACTATTTGTCTCTCTGTCTTTACTCTCTCTCTCTCTCTCTCTCTCTCTCTCTCTCTCTCTCTCTCTCTCTCTCTCTCTCTCTCTCTCTCTCTCTCGTGTCTAATATCTCATTCCCCTGCCACACACACCTTACGAACCATGTTTCTTAGTGAACCTTCTGGCTCGCTCTCTTTCCTCCTCTTCCTCCTTCTCCTTTTCTTCGCCATCATCATCATCATTTCCATCATCATTCCCATCTTCATTTCTTGTTCTAATTCTTCTTGTCATTCTCCTCCTCCCTCTTTTCATACCCTTTTACCACTTTTCCTCCTCTGCATCTTGTTTTACTTAGCCTTCTCCTCCTCCTCCTCTTCGTCGTTATTATCATCATTCTCATCATCTTGCTCTTTTTCCACTTGTTCTCTTCCTCTGCATCATCATCTTGTTATATTTAGCCTTCTTCTTTTCCTACTCCTCCTCTTCATCATCATTATCACAATTCCCACCATTATCACCATCTTGCTCTTTTTCCACTTGTTCTCTTCCTCTGCATCATCATCATGTTATACTTAGCCTTCTCCTCCTTCTTCTCCTCCTCCTCTTCATCGTCATTATCATCATTCTCTACATCTTTCTCTTTTTCCACTTGTCCTCTTCCTTTGCATCATCATTCTTGTTTTAGTTAGCCTTCTCCTCCTCCTCCTCTTCATCGTCATTATCACTATTTTCACCATTATCAACATCTTTCTCTTTTTCCACTTGTCCTCTTCCTTTGCATCATCATTCTTGTTTTAGTTAGCCTCTTCCTTCTCCTCCTCCTCCTCCTTCCTCGTCAATCTTCTCTCTCCTCCTCAACGCTGCGTGGCATGAGGGGACAAGGAGCGGCGCAACGGCAGGTGCTCGCCAGGCCTCACCGACCTTGAACCTGGGCGCCGCACCGCTGCCCACCCGCCCACACCGCCGCGCAGCCCGGGGGTTGGCGGGGCGGGGGAAGGGAAGAGGCCAAACACTGCCCGCCGTCGCCTTGCACCCTAGTACGGCAATATCACCTTATACTGGCAAATATGCAGCAGCAGTGGCTTGTTTGTCTTGGCCTGGAGAGTGAGGTTGTGGCAAGTGACTCCGGGTTACTTGAAATTAAAGTTTACGTATTTTGGCACTTGGGAATTAAATTTATACGTATTTTCTTCCCTTTGGCAATTGGAAATGAAAGTTATATGTATTTTTCCTCCCTTTGGCACTTCGATATTAAAGTTACACGTATTTTTCATGCCTTTGGTCCTTGGAATTTAAAGTAGTACGTATTTTTCATGCCTTTGGTCCTTGGAATTTAAAGTAGTACGTATTTTTCATGCCTTTGGTCCTTGGAATTTAAAGTAGTACGTATTTTTCATGCCTTTGGTCCTTGGAATTTAAAGTAGTACGTATTTTTCATGCCTTTGGTCCTTGGAATTTAAAGTAGTACGTATTTTTCATGCCTTTGGTCCTTGGAATTTAAAGTAGTACGTATTTTTCTTCCCTTTGGCACCTGGAATTTAAAGTAGTACGTATTTTTCTTCCCTTTTGCACTTGGGAATTAAAGTTGTACATATTTTTCTTCCCTTTCGCAATTGGAGATTAAAGTTATACGTATTTTCTTCCCCCTTTCTTCCGTTCGTTGTGTTGCATTAAGGTGTTCATCAGCGCACGAGGGAGGTATGCGATCTCCACTTATTAAAGAACATTCCGTCACCTAAAGTTTAACTACCCGGCGCCCGCGGCCAGGCTTCACGGTGAGTGGCCACCGACGCAGGAAACATCAATCACACTCTACATAAACGTCATAATCTTAATTCGGGTGAGTGTGGGTGGCTGCCAAAGTGGACGGGGGCGATCATGAGAAACCCAACCGAGCAGGAACGGAAAAAAAAAAAAAAAAAAACTTCTATCTATCTCTGGTTCAGTGGCTTCTTAATACTACCGACATTTAGTATTCAGTAACCCGTAAAAAAGTGACAGCTCCTAAACAGTGCACGAAAAAAAATCAATTGTTCTGGGGATGCCTTTTTGGATACTTCAATAAACCCGCTTCGAGACTCCACAAGGGGCGCTACTTGAAGAATGCCTGCCGTGGTCCGTGCAGCTGAACCACTAGTAAAACAAACAGTGAACACCCTTATCGAATGCAGCACTTCCTTCAAAGGCAAAGACGTAATAAGTATAAGCTTTTAATTCCTTTCTTTCTCCTCCATCCTCTTCCCTCTCCTCATTCTTACTTGTTACTTCTTCTCCTCCTCCTTTTCTTGCCTCTCCTACCTGTTGCTCGTTACTTGTTCTCCTCTTCCCTCTCCTACTTCTTCTTACTCGTTACTTTTCCTCCTCCTCCTCCTCCTCCTCCTCCTTTAACTACTTCGAGGCATGCGGGGATGAGGACCACGATACAAGTCTTCTCTGGACCCACCAAGAATCCGTGCAGAGTCGTCAGAATCGTCGTGGCTCATAAGAATATCGCAAACTCGTGAGGCATTCGGCGCAGGGCAACGAAATTCTAAAGGAGCGTAGTGCCCACACGTAATAAACCCCGTGAGAGTATTATATATTAAGCAAAGATATAAAAGAAATGATCAGATGAACCTCAGGGCACACTCAGCGAGTCCTACAAATTCAACGAAGGCATTGCAAACTTCTTAATTGGCGGAGTATTAATAACTGGGCAGCCTGCGCAGGAGGGGGCACTGAAGGGTGGACTTTAACTTGGGCGTAGTGGAGATGTAACTCGATTATACATATTATTTAATCTGCTTCAGGATGAGATACAAACTTTCCTCAGGGGGGGGGGGGGGGGGGCAACATAACTCCTCCATGCTCCCCACTTTTTATTTTCTTTTATTTAGGTTACACACAAGGATACACGTGGATATAAGTTCACTACAAGAGGCCAGTTGGTCGACACATGATTGCTCCTCTTCCATTTTCCTTTATATCCTCCATTCTCTTTCCCTTTTCAGTACATTCCTCTGGTTCCTTTTCTTGTTACTTCGCTCATTTCCTTTCACATCATGTTCAAGCTTTACTCTTTCCTCCCTTTCATCCTACGTTTCCATTTTTCTTCACTCCTTCCATCCTCTTTCTCTTTTTCGTACACTGCTTCCTTTTCTTGTTACTTTGCTCATTTTCCCTCACATCATGTTCAAGCTTTACTCTTTCTTCCCTTTCATCCTACGCTTCCATTTTCCTTCACTCCTTCCATCCTCCTTCTCTTTTTCGTACATTCCTCTGGTTCCTTTTATTGTTACTTCCCTCATTCCCTCTCACATCTTGCTCAAGCTTTACTCTTTCTTCCCTTTCATCCTACGTTTCCATTTTCCTTCACTCCTTCCATCCTCCTTCTCTTTTTCGTACATTCCTCTGGTTCCTTTTATTGTTACTTCCCTCATTCCCTCTCACATCTTGCTCAAGCTTTACTCTTTCTTCCCTTTCATCCTACGTTTCCATTTTCCTTCACTCCTTCCATCCTCTTTCTCTTTTTCGTACATTCCACTGCTTCCTTTTCTTGTTACTTTGCTCATTTTCTCTCACATCTTGTTCTTGATTTACTCTTCCCTCATTTCTTCCTCCTACAAACTTCTCTCTCCACTAATTAATCTACATAACCTCCATTAAAAAGTTTCAATCGTATTTGCATTATATATCTGTTTAATTTCCTCCATTCATCCACTATATACGTGAACCAGTTTTTACCTGTCTCCTTCTTGAACCTGAATTTTTGTACTTCATCTATAATAACATACACGTAAACAGACACACCTGCATTGATACCATTCCCACCTGGTCACTGTTCCCCGGTGTAAATACTGTGTGTGTGTGTACCCTGAGGAGCGCCGTTCACGCCACCCCCAGCACCACAGCCACAGGGGAAGGAAGAATGAATGACTGAATGAAGAGAGGAAGAAAGGAAGGAAGAAAGAAAGGAATAAGGCAAAACAGGAATCTCAACAAATGCCAATGTAACAGTCTGACGGAAGAGTACGAAGCCAGATACCGAAGCTATAATAAAACGTAATAAAACAATAATTCAATATGGGGGAAAAAAAAAGCCCACGTGACCTCTGTACACAAACAAGCATACAAACAAACAAACAAAATATCTGAAAAGGACCAAGTGTAGGAGCAGCCTGTGTGTCTGTGTGTGTGTGTACTTCTAACACACACACACACACACACACACACACACACACACCAAATAGAAAAAAATAAATAAAAATAATCAGTTGGTTGGAGAGGGTATCACAATATTATACAGACACCCTCATCAAAAAGGAATATTGCCATTGCCCGACGCAGCAGAGAGGAAGAGAGGGAAGGAGAAGGAGAGAGAGAGAGAGGGGAAAAATACCATGTCGGGACTACAATGATAATAACAGCGGTGGCAGGAAGGCAAGCAGACAGACAGACAGGCACGCAAATAGGCAAACAGGTAGACAGGCAGGCAGGCGGGCGAGTATCCGAGAGGGGGAGGGGGATGAGGGGATGGAGGTTAGACGACAACATATATATAAAAATCAACACCCAAAGAAAACGAAAGAAAAAGATAGCTTGCCAAATGATAATCGGGACTGCTAAACCTATAAGAGTCTGTGTGTGTGTGTGTGTGTGTGTGTGTGTGTGTGTGTGTGTGTGTGTGTGTGTGTGTGTGTGTGTGTGTGTGTGTGACGCGCGCTGGAGGGGAAAAAATAATGAATGGTGTAAAGAAATGTGGAGCGATAAAGAGGAACATAGAAAAGGGAGAACAGGTGAAGCAGGACTTTTCTCATTACGGGGAACATGTAAATAGGAGGAGGAGGAGGAGGAGGAGGAAAGGAGAGGAGGAAGAGGAGGGGAGAGGAGAGAAAAAGAGGATAATAGAGAAGAAGCGAGGAGAACTAGGGAAGGAGTAGGAGCAGAAGGAGGAGGAGGAGAAGGAGGAGGAGGAAAGGAGAGGAGGAAGAAGAGGAGTTGAGATATTAGGGGAAGGGAGAGGAGAGAAAAAGAGGATGATAGAGAAGAAGCGAGGGGAACTAGGGAAGGAGTAGGAGCAGGAGGAGGAGGAGGAGGAGAAGGATGAAGAGTAGGAGGAATACATAGGAATACATAGGAAGAACAGACACCAGAAGACCTATCGGTCTATGGCGAGGGTGTCTGTTTACTACCGCTACTACTAGTAATCTACGTGTGGTAGGACAGGACAGAAAGGGTGAAGGCTCCTCCCCACCCACCACTCCCTCCGGCAACGTGCCGGCAGGAAATAGTTAGAAGAGAACACCATGTACCTTTAAGGAAGAAAGGGACATGGAAATTTTACAGTAAAGAGAGAAAGGAGAGGAGGAGGAGGAGAAAAGGAGAGGAGGAAGAAGAGGAGTTGAGATACTAGGGGAGGGGAGAGGAGAGAAAAAGGGAATAATAAGAAAAGAAGCGAGGGGAACTAAGGAAGGAGTGGGAGCAGAAGGAGGAGGAGGAGAAGGAAGAGAGGAGATGGGATGGGGGGATGGGGCTTGAGGCTAGATGAGGAGCAGGAGGAAGAGGAAAAAAAGAGTTGGAGGAGGAAAACTTAACTCGAAATAGGATGAGACAGCAGCGACGTAAAACAAAACGAAACAAAACCACTGTTGCACGAGAGGAGGAAACTTGAGTGAGACACGAACTGGGGAATAGGAAAAGGGAGGCGAATAATGGAAGCTAAAGTAGAAAGGAAAAAAGAAAGAAACAAGGAAATGAAAGGAGAAAGGAAGAACTATCTAACAAAAAATAATCAAGATCATATTTATATTTATCTCTTTATTTCCATGCAATGATATATAAAGTCAGGTGTACATAATATAAATAGAGAAAAGAAAGAAGGAATAAAGAAACGAAGGAATGAACGAAGAAAATCAATAAATGGATTAATAAGTGAATAAAGAAATAAATAAAGGAAAGCAGGAAAGGAGGAAGGAAAGCAGAAAGGACAGCAGGAATGAATGAAGGACGGAAGGAAAGCAAGAGGGAACTAGAAAGGAAAACAGGAAGGATGGAAGGAAGGAAGGAAAGACGGAAGGAAGCCCTGGAGATGAGATGAGAAAGGGAGGAAGGAAGGAAGGAAGGCAGGTATGGAGGGAGAGCAGAACAGGTGAGCCGAGGTGTGACAGGTGTGCTGGGCCGCGGCTCCACACCTTCCCAGCAGCAGCAGCACTCAGGTGGGCTTCCGGTGCGAGGCTTCCGGTGTTGCTGAAGCCTCAAGGAAGAGCAGGACGTCACGCCATCCTTACCAGCCCCTTCCCGCCCCTGCCCAGACCCTTCCCGCGTCCTCCTCCTCATCCTTCATTCATCCTCTTTCGTCTTACTTTCACGGTGGTTTATATAGTGATCATCTTTACACTGATACCACAACCCGAGATAGGAGAGCACGGAAGGCGAGTAGGATGAAATATAGAAGCTGTGGAGGTGATTGAAGAGGCAGAAAATAGAGGTTGAAAAGATGGTTGCAGAGATGAAATATAAAGGAATAAACAGATTGAAAAGGCGGTTGAATAGACAAAAAATAAAAAAAAGTCTGAAAAGGTGAATAGATAAATAATAGATAGAAAAGATGGTGGAAGAGAAAAGTAAAGCCAGAAAAAGTGATTAAAGAGACAAATATTAAAAGGCTGAAAAGGTGATTGATTAAAGAGACAAAAATAGAGGAGGAAAAGGAGATCAAAGAGACAAATAACAGAGGATTTTGGAAAGGAAAACTCGAAAAAAAAAAAGATTATATGAAGAAAGAACAAACGTAGCAAAGGGGATGGCAATAGAGTCGATAAAAAAACAACCTTGATATGATCCGTCTCAATGTTCCGCGACCCTCCCATACCCCCGCCCTTAAAAGACCTTCGCCTCGTCTGGCTTCCAATATCCCTTTTACGGTGCACTTCTCTACCCATCCTGCCCCATCGCATCCACAGCCCGACCAACCCAAGCCCCTCCACATAAAAGAGTCACACGTTGTTCATTCATGTCACACTCGTCTTGCTTCCAGTGCGCTTAATGCGGCTCATTTGTTTCCTGCGCCACCCCGTTCGGTCTTAATATAACAAGTCTTCGTGTTTCTTGAGTCCCGTCACATCGCACTACATTCATATCGTCCATTGTGTTTTACTGTGGTCATTCTATTGTCTCTTCGTCTCTCCACATGCAACCTTATCCTGCCTCGTCTCTCTTCAGTTCCGTCATGGCTTTCTATCATATCGCTTTCCTTTCAATACGATGCTCATCTTATATAACCTATACTCCATTATCGACTTCCTCATCCTAACCACACTGTCCTTCGCTCATATTCCCCTTGTCTTGCTCTATGCTTCAAGATGCTCATTTGTTTTCTTTCTCACCCCTTATAACCTTAACATCCCTCTTTTCAGTCTTATTCAGCCTAACCACACTGTCGTTTGCTCACACTCCCCTCGTTTTGCTCTCAATATGGTTCAAGATGCTCATTTATTTTCTGCCTCATCCCTTGTAACCTTAAACTCCCTCTTTTCAGTCTTATACATCCTAACCACACCGTCATTTGCTCAAACTTCCCTCGTTTTGCTCTCAATGTGCTTCAAGATGCTTATTTCTGTTCTTCCTTACCCCAATTTAACCTTTTCAACTCCTTTTCCGTCTACCTCCACCAAGATTAACACTGTATTCATGTTGGCTTGTTTTAGAGTATGCCCATTAGCTGCTCTTTCCTTTCGTCCTCTTCCAATTATATTCCTCAGCCTCGTCTTGTAGCTCTGTATCCTTCACGCTGCCTTGTTCTCTATGGTATGCCCTCTATGACGCTGCCTTGTTTTCTATGGTATGCCCCCTAGTCAACTTTTTTTCTTTCTCATTGGCAACAGTCGAAGTCTATTAACTTGCCCCACCTCACTAAGCTCTGTGCCGCTCCTTCTTACGTGTTTGCCCCGCCCAGTCATGCTCCTCCGGCCTATCTGTGCTCCTCCCCCTCCTCCTCCTCCCCACCTTACCGACCACCACCTCCTTTCCATCCTTCTCTTTCTGTCTCTGGTCTTTTGTTATGACTAAGGTCCTTTGTCGTTATTCTCTTTCGCTGGTTTTTTATATTTCTTTTCCTCAGCTATTTCTTGTTATGTTTTCTCTTTCCTCTTCTAGTTCATATTTTTATCTTCTTTCTTCTTTTACTCCTTCTCTTTTTTTCATTCTACTTCACCTGCTCCTTCTTCGTTATTCTCATTTGCCTGCTTTGTTTGTTTTTTCTCTGCCTGTTCTTCTTATGTATCCCTTTCTTCTTCTACTTCTTTATATCTTTTCTCTTTTCTTCTTTTTATCCTCTACTTCATCTGCCTTTTCCTCCTCTATTTCATCTTTATTCCTTCTACTTCATCTTTCTCTTCTTCTTCACCATCATCACCTTTTCTTCAGCTCTTCCTCTATTTCATCTGTATTCCTTCTACTTCATCTTCTTTCTCTTCATTTTCACCATCATCACCTTTTCTTCAACTCTTCCTCTTCTTCATCTTTTTCAGCATCATCATCTCCCCACTCTTCCTCTTCCTCCTCCGCCTACAACATGGGCAGGATTACGTCAGCATCACACACCCAGCACAAGAATGATGAATGATAGCGGAGATGAATCGCCGGGTGACTATATCTCTCTCCTTTGCTAAGCCCCAAACCTCTCCTCTTGGGCATCCTCCCTCTCCACTCCCACCTCTCTCTCCCTCTCTCTCTGCTATACTTCCTTTCCTGTCGTTTGTCTTGTTTTACTCTTTCATCTTGTATATAGTTGATTTTCTTCATTCTCTCGTTTTTAGACTCATTAGAATTCGATTGACCTCATTTTTGGGCTTTGGAAATAGCTGATGTGGGTGGCGGAAGCGACTGAAACCGAGCCTGTTCTTCCAAGCTTATAAAAGTTGTAGTGATTTAGTTAAGCAAATACAAGGCTTAGAAATAGTTAAAACATTGTTGCTGTAGGTTTTTCAAGTGCTGGGAATGAGTCTGGTCTTTGTTAAGTGTGTGTGGAAGGTTTGACATTCTACTTCTTCCCCTTGCTCCCCTCGTCACTGAACTCTTTCCTCTTCACTCCTCTTCCATCCTCTTCACTCCTCTTCCATCCTCCACTCCCTCCTCTCTCACTCCCCTCGTCACTACACTCCTTCCTCTTCGCTCCTCTCCCATCCTCCACTCCCTCCTCTCTCACTCCCCTCGTCACTGAACTCTTTCCTCTTCACTCCTCTCCCATCCTCCACTCCCTCCTCTCTCACTCCCCTCGTCACTACACTCCTTCCTCTTCACTCCTCTCCCATCCTCCACTCCCTCCTCTGTCACTCTTTGCTATATTCCTTTCCTGTTATTTTCTGCTTTTCTTGAATCTTTGACTCTTTCATCTCGTATACATTTTCTTTTCTTGTTTTGTATTCGTTTTTTTTATTCTCTTATTCTGTCTCTGTTACTTCCTCTCCTGCTACATATTTTTCCTTACTTCTTTCTCTTCTCTTCCTACATTTTTTTTATCCCGTTTTTTCATTCTCTTATTCTGTCTCTGTTTCTTCCTCTCCTGTTACTTATTTTTCTTGACTTCTTTCTCTTCTCTTCTTACATGTTTTTTGTATGCCGTTTTTTCATTCTCTTATTCTGTCTCTGTTTCTTCCTCTCCTACTTATTTTCCTTTACTTTTCTCTCTTCTCTTCTTATATTTTTTTTATCCCACGTTTTTTTTGTTTCCCCATTTCCTTCTTGCTCTTCATTCTCTACGACCTTCCATTCCTTATACTCTCTCTTCTTTTTCTAATTCCACGTCATTCCTTCAATCTCCTTTTTCTTTACATTCCACTCCTTGCCTCCCTGGTCCCTCCACTCATTTTCTCTCATATCATTATTCTGTCCTTCCTTTTTCCCTCCCTCTCATTACACTTATCCCTTTACCTTCCTCCGTTTTCCTTCACTTTCTCCATTCCCCTCTCTCTCTCTCTCTCTCTCTCTCTCTCTCTCTCTCTCTCTCTCTCTCTCTCTCTCTCTCTCTCTCTCTCTCTCTCTCTCTCTCTCTCTCTCTCTCTCTCTTTTTCGTACATTCCACTGGTTCCTCTTCTTGTTACTCCACTCAATTCCTTTCACGTTTTGTTCTTTCTTTCCTCTTCTCTCTTTTTCCCATCCTTGCATTCCTTTATACTATTTTTACCTGTATCAACATTTCCTTCATAAAACTTTCAACACCTTCACCACCACCGTTGCCTCATCCTTCCCTCCCTTTCCTCCTTTCTCTTTCTTTTTCCCTCCACTCTTCTTCCCTGCTAGAGGACTGAAGGAGGAGGAACGGAGCGGTGAATTAAAGGAGTAGATAAAAAAATAATTGCATGGCTGTTCGCTCAATTGATAATCCTGATCCTATTACGAGGTTAATGACTGTAATTATTTTAATCAGCATAATTACCTGCCTGTAATACGCCTCACTTTGACCAGAAGAATATTAGCACCTGGTATAATGGGCGGTGTTTTTTTTTTCTCTCTCTCATGATATAATTATGTGGTGTGTGTGTGTGTGTGTGTGTGTGTGTGTGTGTGTGTGTGTGTGTGTGTGTGTGTGTGTGTGTGTGTGTGTGTGTGTGTGTGTGTTTTAATTAATCTAAGACGATACCACTTTTCTTCGCCTCATAAATATCACTGTTAACGGCACACACACACACACACACACACACACACACACACACACACACACCACGCAACACCACACTGCACAGTACCACCACCACCACTACCACTATCACCACCACTACCACCACCACCACCACCATCACTGCCCCCTCCCCCCACCCTAAGTCTGAGCAATGGGCAGGAGGGAAGAAGGGGGCGGAGGGGTAAGACTATGCAATACGAGGTGTTTCTGCAGGTAAAAGCAACAATACCTGAGCCTGATTAATACTGAGAGAGAGAGAGAGAGAGAGAGAGAGAGAGAGAGATAATGAAAAGAAAAAACAAAAATGGCTTACGTTGACAGGAAGATTACGCAGTGAGGGAAAGGAAACCGACTCAATGCAACAGTGATCGAATAGACACAGAAAAGGAAGAAAAAAGGGGAAAGAAAACGAGTTGTGGGTTTGAGGTTATTGTGGCCAAAGACAATAGAGAGAGGGAGGGAGGGAGGGAAGGAGGCATCAGGGCGGACAATGGAGGCACAGAGGAGGCAGATCACCGGACACCTGCCTCACTTAAACGAAGGAGGCGGCTCAGGGGTGTCTCAGTACTCACCTGGCCTCACCTTGCTCACTGTACCCATCTAATAAAGACGATGAAAAAATGTTTATGTTTGTCTGTATCTGTTGACGCATTGTTTGTCTTCCTATCTGAGTGCCTCGAGTCATGTATTACTATAAGGACAAGTGTGTTGAGATCATATACAAGCTCACTTTCCCTGTTTGTAGGTACTCGAAACTTAAGCCTGCCTCTCTTCATTCAAATCGTACAATACATCTTCATTTACGTTTACAGTCGCAATGTAGGCTTGTCGCAGCTAACGGGTTAATAGTGATTCGTCTCTCAGCGTCTACGAAGGGCCTACAGTGTAACAAACGGAGCTTTCCCGCCGTAGATGCAAATAGAAACAAGGATACTATTATTTAGGGGAGGCGGTGGCTGAACGGATAGCGAGACGGCACCGCGTTCAGGAGGACGCGAGTTCAATCCCCGACCGGTGCCACCAAGCTGGGATTTTTCAGCCGCCGCCGAGTGGTTTAAAACTACCCACATGCTGTCCAGAAGACCACCTATCAACCCGGACTCTAGATTCTAGGATTAAAGATGAGCTCCGGGAGGGCAGCATGAGCCAATGCAAGATGGCGCCACTATAAACACTCGCCTGCGCCAGAACGGGCTGGGCCAACTATCAGGCCGCACCGGGAAGAAGCCTTGGACCGACCATCAGGATCCACCGGGAAGAAGCCTACCGGCGCAATAGCCCAAGACGTAAAAAAAAAAAAAAAAAAAAAAAAACATTCTCTCATCCTCTCCCATTTTTTAAACGTCGTATTAGTAGTTATTAATAGTTATATGTTGCTGGTTTGGCTTTTCATTTCACTTTTGGGACGCAGTTAGTTCGAAGTGTTGGATTTTCACAGTTCAGTCGAAATATAAGCTCAGTCGTAAGACGCGATATAAAAATTAGACAAAATCGGGTACCGCAGCTTTGAAAAACGGGTAAAAAAAGGACACATTTTTGTTAATAAAGTCTGTAATATGATGTTAGAAAATATCAGCCGTGGGTCAACGTTGTTATTCTTGGCTGACAACACGAAGACACGCACAAAAGACGCTCAGGTGACTTGTAATTTTCCGTGCATAACATCGAGGTAATAATAAGAAACAAGCGCAGGCTCGAAGGGTATCGCGGAAGGGAGGACGTGACGTGCATTTTCGAGTCATTGGAGTTATAAATGTGGTCAAGACGTCATATTAACACCCAGAAAACAGGTTTGACGACGGGGAAAAAAATGAAATACAGGTGAACAGAAGGTATATTCGAACGCACCGATGCAGGAGATTTTGTGACAGTAGTAGTAGTAGTAATAGTAGTAGTAGTAATAGTAGTGGAAGTAGTAGCAGTAGTAATAGTAGTGGTAGTAGTAATAGTAGTAGTGCTGGTGATGGTTGTTGCAGTGGTGGTTGGATGTCATGATGGTGGTGGTGGTGACGGTGATTGTGGTAATAACATAAGAACATAAGAACATAAGAACGCAGGAGTCTACAAGAGGCCGGTAGGCCTGTACGAGGCAGCTCCTTTGACCCTAAGCTCCCGTGTACCTAACCCCACCTAATATCGCTGTCCATGAATTTATCTAGTCTATTTTTGAATGTGACAATTGTATTGGCACTCACCACATGACTGCTAAGCCTATTCCACTCATCCACCACCCTGTTAGTAAACCAATTTTTGCCTATGTCCCTGTTGAATCTGAATTTATCCAGTTTAAACCCGTTACTTCGTGTCCTACCCGGTTCTCTTACCAACAAAACCTTATGAATGTCTCCCTTATTAAAGCACTTCATCCATTTATAAACCTCGATCATGTCTCCACGCACCCTTCGCCTTTCTAGAGAATGCAAGTTTAACTGTTTGAGTCTTCCCTCGTATGGCAAGTTTCTCAACCCCTGATGATGATGGCAGTGGTATTGAGGATGGTGAAAATCGTATGGTGGTGGAGATTGTGGTGATAGTGGTGGTAAAAGACGTACAGTAGTAGTGGAAGTGGTGGTGGACGTGGTAGAGGCCATGGTGGTGGTGGTGGTGGTGGTGATGATGATGGTGGTGGTGGTGGTACTGGGCGGAGCTGACTTGATCCTAAATGATGTGGAGCGAAGCGGACTGACTATTCTTGCAGAGGCGGCGGCGTCGGTGGTGGAGACGGCGGCGGGGTCTTAAGACTGAGATGGAGGGGCGGCTTGTGCGGGCACGTCAAGGGCAGCCGATCTAATAAACGACCCGATGATTCTCTCTTTCATGCTCCTCCAGAGTAGCCGGGGACGTGCCTGCGCGATGCCTGCCTCCGAGACTGACCGGCTCTTCGTGGCTACTTTTTTTCCCACATATCCGGAACTTTTTATGACGAATTACTGATGTGAAGAATTAAAAGAATATCAGTCCTATTCAGAGATGAGATAGATAGATACGAATAGATAGGTAGATGGATAGATGGATAAATAGATGTATAGATAGATACTTACAGAGAGAGAGAAGGAAAGAGATAGAGACGAGGGAGAGAGATAAGACAAGGATGATGAGGTTGTCGAATGTAGAAACGAAGAGTCATAAAGAGCAATAAATACAGTTAAAAAAAAATAATAATATACATCGAGTAATGGAACGAAAGAGAGAAAGAGGAAGAGAGACGAAGAGACACAGAAGGAAAGAGATAAAGAGGGAGAGAAGGAAAAGAGATGAAAAGAAAGAGAGGAGGAAAAGGGAAAAGGAAAGAGAAAAAAAAGGGAAGAAAAGAGATAGAGAGAGAAGAAGGAAAATCAATGAAGAAAGGGAGAGAGGGAGAAGAGGAGAGAGGAAAGAGAGGGAAGAGAAGAGATAAAGAGAGAAGGAGAAGGAAAATCAATGAAGAAAGGGAGAGAGGGAGAAGAGGAGAGAGGAAAGAGAGGGAAGAGAAGAGATAAAGAGAGAAGGAGAAGGAAAATCAATAAAGAGAGAGAGGGATAAGAGGAGAGAGGAAAGAGAGGGAAGAGGAGAGATAAAGAAAGAAGGAGAAAGAAAATCAATAAAGTGAGAGAGGGAGAAGAGGAAAGAGGAAAGAGAGGGAAGAGGAGAGATAAAGAGAAGGAGAAGGAAAATCAATAAAGTGAGAGAGGGAGAACAGAAAAGAGAGGAAAGAAAGAATGAAGAACAGAGACACAGAGAAGGAAAGAGATAATGATAGAGATAGAGAGATGGAAAGGAGATTAAGAGCGAGAGAAAGATGGAGAGGGATAGAGACAGAGAAGGAAAAGGTAGATAGATAGATAGATAGATAGATAGATTGAGAGAAGGAAAAGAGATAAAGATAGAGAGAGGGAGGTAAGGGGAGGGTCAGTGAGTGTAATACCTCTTCACACGCTCCACTTGGGCTCTGGACTGGCACTCTCGCCACACCTCAGCGCCGACGATCACTCCCGAACCAACAGACGGAACGCTTGTATGAGGAGCTTGCGTCATCCCTCCAGCTGTCCTTGGCTATTGTTGGGCGGCCGCTGCTATTGTTATTCTTGGGCGGCCGCTTTCAGACTGGCGAACTCCGTGTCTGCGATCATTTACGTGTTCCTTTTTCTTCCTTGCATTCAATTTTTTTTTTACGGCGCTTCGAGGTCGTTATCAGATTGGCGGTGCTGAATGCCTTTGGGTCTGGATGTCTGGATGGTATAGTCACATAGTGGGTAGTAGCGGTGTCTTATTGAGGGGCATGAAGGGTATACGTATTGCAGAGTAGTAGTAGTAGTAGTAGTAGTAGTAGTAGAAGTAACACCACCACCAGTAGTAGCAGTAATAGTAGTAGTGCCTAAATAGCGAGACGTTTATAGCCATTACGACTTGTTCGAGTGTCTTAGCTACGAGGCAACACCCACACTATTTACAGAATTTACTGAACTGCTAAGGGCTGTAAGGACTCGACTGAACACCCCTTGAACCCCTTGAACCAGATAACAACGAAGGTAACACAATTTGTAAACACCATAATTCTCTTTGCCTCCTTACGATGGCCTTGGTATTGCACTGCGAGGGCTGCTAAGGCTCGTCTGAAACCCACTTAGGCTTCTTCAAACATGGAGAAGTTACCAGTACCAGACATCAGATATCAACATTCTCTTAACTTTGCTTTCTTTCTTGCCTCCTCTAGATACACTTATATAAGGAAGTACTACATTGGGAAGGGATGCTGAGACTCCTAGGCATCTCTTACACTCCCTCATACATCCATGGACCAGATACCAACGATGATAACACGTTTTTTCTAAAGTCTACATTCTTTCTTACCTCCTCTAGATACACTTATAAGGAAGTACTGCATTGGGAAGGGATGCTGAGACTCCTAGGCATCTCTTACACTCCTTCATACATCCATGGACCAGATACCAACGATGCTAACACGTTTTTCTAAAGTCTACATTCATTCTTGCCTCCTCTAGACACCCTTAAGGATTGACTGGATTTTGAAGGGCTGCTGAGACGCCTGGACGCACCTTAGGCTGCTTTATACATCCGTGGACCAGGCGACAACGAAGGCAACATGTTTCTTTAAGCCCGTATTCCCCTTTCTTGCCTGCCTGCAGTGGCCTTGTGCTACCTTCCAAGCCTCGGCGGGTCATGTGGTTTCCGTCACGCACGTCCGCTGGCTCTGTTTGCTTCGGTCTGGGTCAGTGACTCGCACGACTCTTGACTTAGCAGGAATGTGACCGGGGAGTCCTACTTGTGACGTGCGTGGTGTAGTAGTACAGGGGAGTGTGTTACATCATGCCTCTGGGCGCGAGGGTCAGGGCACCGCGACACCACCACCATGACCATCACCACGGCCACCACCACCACCACCTCCATCACCCCACCTCACACCACCTCCAACACCACGGCCACCACCTCCACCTCCACCACTACCACTATCACTGACCACGCAACGTCACGCGCAGGGTAATGGTGGACTATGGTGGTGAAGAAAGAGTTAGTTTGACATGTTAAAGGCAAAAGGTGACACATGGAAGGCCTTAAATTGCAACAACACGCTAACACACAAACACATACAGGTAGATAGATAGATAGATATTCATTTGCCACACACACACACACACACACATGATAGAGAAGACGAAGCTGAAAAAAATGAAGCAATTCACTGTTCTACAAGTAAAGATCGAATAAATCATTACAAATACGTATGAATGGCAATCATCTCTTACAAATGACGCCTTGGAGGGCCTACACACCGGCTGGGAGGAGAGAGAGAGCAAAAAAGAGCGTGGAGAATGCAGCCGAGCGACGTTGCGCCCGAGTTGTCCCGCGGGTAGTCGAGCCAGACGGGGAGGCAGGGAAGATTATTTGTCACTTGCACCAATACAGTCGTCCTGCGCCCTGGAGCCCCACAGACGGTACAGGACGTCAACCCTGAACTCGCCGACACCCTTACTCATTCTCTGTTCCCCTCGTGCCTCTGAGTCGATTAGATCCGCATCGTTCAAACTCTTTCTTTTGCGACCCGGTTTTGTTTCGAGCATCGCCCTCACGATCTATTTCGAACCCTCTTGGTGGTACCGAAAGCTGTGTCTGTCTATTTTTGAGGAGCAGTAATCCAGTGAGCAGCATATCGCGACTCAGGTCATAGGAGTGACTAGTATTTCGAATAACCGATGCCTAGTTATTCAGGGCTTGGACGGCAGACTCTCGCCTCGTCTATGCAAAGTCATTCCCTCGTCCTCCAGTGGCTGTAAGTCGTCTAAGGCTCTCTGGATGCCCTCGAGTCTCTCAACGCTCGCCTTCAAAGGTATCACCAACGGCGGCAGCTTTACCGTGAACTTAAGAGGCGGTGAAGTGGCCACCTGTGCGAAGGAAAGGCGAACAGGTGACTGAGTGCAATGAGAGGGAGCGGCAGAGCGTCCTGGCATCCATAAGGGCAGCCTCTGGTGGCGCGAGGAGGAGTTAATCTGGTGCCGTTTTCAATAAGATCCCCCTTGGTAATTTTCGTTCCACTTGACCGAGGCTGATATGAAGTTTAGTGTGAATGGTCAGCGTGTAGGGGATTCTAGTCTATGTTAATTATGTTTATGAGAAATTGACCCCGCGTGAACATATTGAACTCCGGGTTGTGTCGTTCTTGTCGATTGTAGCCATGTACTATTAAAAGGGCTATTACACTGGGCAAATTTTCCGTGGATCTTCAGTCAAACCACGATTTCCGCTGGCGTGGTTCTCATATTTCCGTGGTTTTCTGACGTGTCCACGATCTTCCAAAGCTAAGGTAGATTTCACCGAAGGACGACGGTATTACTCACCATCATCATCATCAGCAATAACAAGAAACAAATGAGAACCACTCTACCGGAAATCGTGGTTTGACTGAAGATCCACTGAAAATTTGCCCAGTGTAATAACCCCGTAATATACATTTATGAGAACTCCGGTGGTGACGCAAAAACGTATCCTGACATGAACGTCTGGGTTGTGTGCATGAAAGTCTCGGTTGGGTCGCTCTCGTCATGAAAGTCCTGGTCATCGTCTTTCTGAGGTAACATGATGTAAGAAACTGTTAGGCGGACCGTAACCTGTCAATTGTTGTAACGTTTCACGCCGTCATCTCCAGCAGCACGACTCACCTCCTCTCACTCTATAAACGAGTTCCTATCGAAAATACATTTACTATTGTTTGTATCAACTTATGGAGGAGAAACGTGTGTCTTTTTATTTTTCCGTGAGTTTATATAAATAACACGTCAGGGAAGCCGTAGGTCAGGGGTCAGGAGGGGTCATGCGGGTTCAGAGGACAGTACCGGAGGGGGGAGGGGGGGGAGGGTGCTGCTGAGGAAGGGGTCAAGGAGAGTAAAGAGGGGGTAGGGGCGTGAGGGTCAGAACATGAAGCCCAAGTGTTTTTCATGTCTGTCTGTCTTTCTGTCTCACCTATCTTTACGTTAAACACACTGTCTGTCTATTTGTTTATCTGTCACTGTCTCTGTCTGTGTCTCTCTCACCTACCTTTACGTTAAATACACTGTCTATCTATTTGTCACTGTCTATTTATCTGTGTCTGTCTCTCTCACCTACCTCTATGTAAAACGGTCTCTCTCTCTCTCTCTCTCTCTCTCTCTCTCTCTCTCTCTCTCTCTCTCTCTCTCTCTCTCTCTCTCTCTCTCTCTCTCTCTCTCTCTCTCATTCACATATACGTATAACTCATTTCCACTTTACCCTCCCCACGCCCATCCTTCGCCACACGTTCGAATCCCTCAGCAGTACCAGCAACCCCACCAGCAACAATACGAGCCTTGCCTCACCTCAGTCCTGTGCCGGCGTGCGAGTGTCCGGTTCTTACCACAACATCTCACCGGCGAGGTATTGAAGTATATGACCCCTTCTCAGGTGACTCAGGAACATCTCCAACGTTACGATACCCAAGAAGTGGACTGTTGGACTTTTTTTTTTCATACTGCAATGGAGACAGTTCAAGGGCAAGGCAAAGCGAGGAAAAAAGGCCCGGGAATTAGCTCCCACACAAAGAAAAAAATTAGGTTTGAAAGCGTGGGTTGATATTGGTTGGAGAATTGTCATGGTACTCTCTCTCTCTCTCTCTCTCTCTCTCTCTCTCTCTCTCTCTCTCTCTCTCTGGTAACTTGTTGTGTTGTCTAGTGCTGTGTTGTGTTATTGCGTTGTGTTACGATGTTACTTTGTGTTGTGTGTGTTGTCGTTATTGTATTGTAAATGTTATGTTGTGTTGCTGCGTTGTGAGGTGCTGTTGTGCTGTTATTTACGGTTGTGTTGTTTTGTGCTGGGTTATATTACTGCTGTGTTGTGCTGTGATATGCTGTGTCGTGTTGTGTTGTGTTGCAAGGTCGGAGTGCTGCTGTGGTCGAAAGGGATAGTGTTGCATGGGTGGGTCACAATTCGCAGCCCGAGTATTGCCGCACTGTGATAAGCCACGCGTTGTCACGGCATTGCATTCATGAGAAACCTGTTGTCATCTTTGTGTGTATATTTCTTCCAACGATATCAATCTCCCTCCAACTCTTACTCCTTCCTCTTTCTTCTCCCTCTCTATCTTCCTCTCTCTCTCTCTCTTTCTCTCAGCAAGTCATTCATAAGGCAAGTGTGTGAGGTCATGACTCCTGTGCGCTTGGAAAGGAGAGATGAGGGAGGAGAGGAACGGAGATGTATGAAGATGCTGGTATATAGACAGAGGTGGAGGGAGGGAAAAGGTGGGAGGAGGAAAGAGAGAGGGAATAGGAGGAAGGGAAAGCTCCAAGGCGAGGCGAAGGGTCAGAGAAGGGAAGTTGCAATGAGAGGACGCCAAGATGATGCAAGGAAAAACAAAAGAGTGTGATAAGAATATTCCGAGACAACAAGAAAGAAAAGCTGAAGGTGTGTGTGTGTGTGTGTGGGTGGGTGGGTGTTATAACGGCGGGGCTGAATAAAACAAAAGACAAACGGCGAGGCTTGTGAGTGACTATAAAAATAAACACAGAAAATAAGCAATGTAACGATGCTCTGAGTGTTTTATGTCGTCTGTTAGAAGAGCTTGATCAAGGCTGATAGAAAAAAATACAAAACAAAAACAACAAGAGTAACAGGACTACGATGATAAAATGATAATGATGATGATGATGATAGTAATGATAGTAACCAAAACAATACTACTACTACTACTACTACCACTACCAACAATAACAAAAATAACAAAAAAAAGAACAAGAAGAACAAGAACAAAAAATAACAATGGGAATAAAAAAATAGAAGAGAAAAATTAATGAGATGAAAATGAAGAAAAGGAGAATTGGAAGAGGGATGGAGAACAGAAGAAGAACCAATAGAAAAAAACGTCGATAAAAAAGAACAGAAAAAGAAGAAAAAGAAGAAGAAAAAGGAGAAAGACGACGACGAAGATAGAAAGCAAAACCTCGAAAAAAACAACAACAGAGAAGAAGAAAAGAAGAAGAAAAGAAAAAGAAAAAAGACAACGACGAAGAAAAACACAAGAATAAGAAGACAAAGCAGAAGATGGAAATACCAGTGAGGGAAGGAAACAGACTGGTGGAGAAAGGGATGCTTAGGGAAATATCATATGCAAGACGAGGGAACCGGGTGATGAGGAAACAGGAACAGAGAGGGGGAAAGGAGGGAGGGAGGGAGAAAAAGATGGGGGAACGGAAGACACGGAAAGGATGAGGAGGAGGAAGAAAAGAACATGGTAACGGTATAAAGGGAGAAGGAAAGGGGAAACAGGAGATTGGGAAATGGGATTGGAAGAGTTTAGGAATAGGAAAGTAGGTCAGAAGGGAAAGACGGGGGATAGGGGAGGATATTGGTATGGAGAATGGGAAGGAGAAGGGAGGATAGTGGTATTAGAGAATGGGAAAGAGAGGGGAGAGAGGGGAGGATAGTGGTATTAGAGAATGGGAAAGAGAGGGGAGAGAGGGGAGGATAGTGGTATTAGAGAATGGGAAAGAGGACAGAGAGAGCTTGGAAAAGGTAAGAAGGAAATGGGAGAAAGGGAGGAAGACGAGAGCAGAAAAATGGTATGATGGGAAAAAATAGGATAAGGGAAGTAGGGAATGGGGAAAGAGAATAAATAAAGCTTGGGGAAATTGACCTCTCTTTTGGCTACTCTTTACTTTTATCTTTTATAGGAGCGGGGAGTAGCGGGCTTTTTTTTTGTGTTCTTTTTATTGCCCTTGAGCCGTGTCCTCCGATGAAAAAAAAAAAAAAAAAAAAAGGAATGGGTAATGGGGAGGAAGAAGAGAAGAGAATAACGATACGGAAGAAATATGGATGATACTAGTGGAAAAAAAAGGAAAAGGGGAAGGATGAAGAAAAAGGTTGAGGAAGGTAAAGGCAAAGAAAGAGTGAAAGGGGAGAAGGAAGAGAAGATAGACACAATACTGAGTGGAAAAGAGGAAGGATAGAGAAGAGGAACGGAGCAAAATAAAAATGATAAATATATTTGGAAAAGATAGAGAGAGACGGATGGTGGAGAAATGATAATAAGAGGTAAAGAAAGAGAATAGAGACAATAGAATAAATTTGCATGCTTGGAGAGGAAAGTGGAGGAAGGGTATAACTGCAGGATCAGAGGAGGGTACGACTGGAGGAGGAGGAAGAGGGGAAGAAGGAGGTGGAGAGGAAGGCGAGTGAATTAGGGAACACGGAATGAGAACAAAAGACGATCGGCAAAGATTAAAGAACGTGCATGGCCGGCTAGCTGAAGGGTCGCGGAGGGAAGGTACATCCACGGGGCGAAATAAATGATTAGTGGGCGGGGAGAGGCAAAGGAAGGGAGGGAGGAAGGCGCGTTGGGAGGAGGCCATGATGGAGGAGAGGGGAGGAAGGGTACGGCTAACGGGTTGAAAGGAAAATGAACTGGGCAGGGCAAATGCAAGGAGGAAAAGAAGGATGGAAGAGACGCAAGCAGGAAGGAAAAGAAAGAAGGGAGAGAGGTATGCAAAGAAGGAAAGAATGAAGGGAGAGACATACAGGGAGGAAAAGAATGAAGGAAGGAAGGCATGCAGGGAGGAAAAGGAGGGAGAGAGGCAAGCAAAGAAGGAAGGAAAGAATGAAGGAAGAAACATACAGGGAGGAAAAGAAGGAAGGAAGGAAGGCATGAGAGGGTGGTCATGAGCTAAAGTTTGAGGGAGCAGAAAAGGAAAAGGCTAAATTAACTTGGGGTTTGAGGGGGAAGAGGAGAAAAGTAATAAAAGAGATTAGGTAGGGAAAGGTAAAGTTTGAGAGACTGATAAATAAAAAAAAAGGAATACCATTTTAAAAGTGTAAGTAAGGAAAAGGAAGCATGGGAACAGAAAGACAGAATTTGAGGGATTAATAAAAGGATAAAGAAAAATGAGCTTGAGAGACAGTCAATGCAAGGAAAGGAAAAAAAAAGAAGAAAAAAGGATTAGGTAGGAAAAAAGTATAAGTGAAAAGAAAGAAAAGGCAAAAATAAACATACAGGAAAAGGAAGTTCTCTAGGGATTAATGATGAAAAGCAATTAGTGGGCACAAGACGAAAGCAATAGGTAGGAAAAGGTAACGGGACAAGGGAGGGCCGGGAGGGTAGGGTAGGAACTAACGGGAAAGGTAGAAGAAATGCAGGGTGGGGAGGGAGGGGGAGGAGGGGTAAATGGGAGGCTGGAGGAGGAGGAAGAACAGGGCACGGTGTTTACATCCGGGTTGAATAACAGGAAGGAGTGTGTTGAGCATGTCACCTGCAAAAGGAAGTAGAGGAAGAAGTAGTGGAGGACGAGGAGGTAGTGGAGGAGGAGAAGGAGGAGGAGGAGGAGGAGGAAAACGGCTACTAATAGACCAGGAAGTGTGGTTAAGAAGAAGAAGAAGAAGAAGAAAAAGATGAAAAAGAAAAACAAGAAGGAGGAGAAGTAGAAGAACATTAACAACAACAATAATAGTATCAACAACACCAACAGAAAAAAAAAAAAGAGTTAAAAAGAAGATGCAGAGAAAGAAGAAGAGGCAGAAGAAGAAGAAGAAGAAGAAGAAGAAGAAGAAGAAGAAGAAGAAAAGGAAGAGTGTGAAGAAGAAGAACAGCAACTATAACAACAATAACAACGTGAGAAAAAAAAAAAGAAAAAAAAAACTTACTCCACTAAATTTTGCGTCATCTCTTATCTTCACGAATAAGCAAATGTCACTCTCCATTACCCGCTCTTAACTTTCCTGATGCTCCATAACATTAACTCGTTTTACTTAAGTCCATAATCCGCTCGAGTAAGTGAGGCT
>NC_066525.1:8083701-8143701 GCF_024679095.1 Eriocheir sinensis
CTTTCCCTGTTTGTAGGTACTCGAGACTTAAGCCTGCCTCTCTTCATTCAAATCGTACAATACATCTTCATTTACGTTTAAAGTCGCAATGTAGGCTTGTCGCAGCTAACGGGTTAATAGTGATTCGTCTCTCAGCGTCTACGAAGGGCCTACAGTGTAACAAACGGAGCTTTCCCGCCGTAGATGCAAATAGAAACAAGGATACTATTATTTAGGGGAGGCGGTGGCTGAACGGATAGCGAGACGGCACCGCGTTCAGGAGGACGCGAGTTCAATCCCCGACCGGTGCCACCAAGCTGGGATTTTTCAGCCGCCGCCGAGTGGCTTAAAACTACCCACATGCTGTCCAGAAGACCACCTATCAACCCGGACTCTAGATTCTAGGATTAAAGATGAGCTCCGGGAGGGCAGCATGAGCCAATGCAAGATGGCGCCACTATAAACACTCGCCTGCGCCAGAACGGGCTGGGCCAACTATCAGGCCGCACCGGAAGAAGCCTTGGACCGACCATCAGGATCCACCGGAAGAAGCCTACCGGCGCAATAGCCCAAGACGTAGAAAAAAAAAAAAAAAAAAAAAAACCCTCATTCTCATCCTCTCCCATTTTTTAAACGTCGTATTAGTAGTTATTAATAGTTATATGTTGCTGGTTTGGCTTTTCATTTCACTTTTGGGACGCAGTTAGTTCGAAGTGTTGGATTTTCACAGTTCAGTCGAAATATAAGCTCAGTCGTAAGACGCGATATAAAAATTAGACAAAATCGGGTACCGCAGCTTTGAAAAACGGGTAAAAAAAGGACACATTTTTGTTAATAAAGTCTGTAATATGATGTTAGAAAATATCAGCCGTGGGTCAACGTTGTTATTCTTGGCTGACAACACGAAGACACGCACAAAAGACGCTCAGGTGACTTGTAATTTTCCGTGCATAACATCGAGGTAATAATAAGAAACAAGCGCAGGCTCGAAGGGTATCGCGGAAGGGAGGACGTGACGTGCATTTTCGAGTCATTGGAGTTATAAATGTGGTCAAGACGTCATATTAACACCCAGAAAACAGGTTTGACGACGGGGAAAAAAATGAAATACAGGTGAACAGAAGGTATATTCGAACGCACCGATGCAGGCGATTTTGTGACAGTAGTAGTAGTAATAGTAGTAGTAGTAATAGTAGTGGAAGTAGTAGCAGTAGTAATAGTAGTGGTAGTAGTAATAGTAGTAGTGCTGGTGATGGTTGTTGCAGTGGTGGTTGGATGTCATGATGGTGGTGGTGGTGACGGTGATTGTGGTAATAACATAAGAACATAAGAACATAAGAACGCAGGAGTCTACAAGAGGCCGGTAGGCCTGTACGAGGCAGCTCCTTTGACCCTAAGCTCCCGTGTACCTAACCCCACCTAATATCGCTGTCCATGAATTTATCTAGTCTATTTTTGAATGTGACAATTGTATTGGCACTCACCACATGACTGCTAAGCCTATTCCACTCATCCACCACCCTGTTAGTAAACCAATTTTTGCCTATGTCCCTGTTGAATCTGAATTTATCCAGTTTAAACCCGTTACTTCGTGTCCTACCCGGTTCTCTTACCAACAAAACCTTATGAATGTCTCCCTTATTAAAGCCCTTCATCCATTTATAAACCTCGATCATGTCTCCACGCACCCTTCGCCTTTCTAGAGAATGCAAGTTTAACTGTTCGTATGGCAAGTTTCTCAACCCCTGATGATGATGGCAGTGGTATTGAGGATGGTGAAAATCGTATGGTGGTGGAGATTGTGGTGATAGTGGTGGTAAAAGACGTACAGTAGTAGTGGAAGTGGTGGTGGACGTGGTAGAGGCCATGGTGGTGGTGGTGGTGGTGGTGGTGATGATGGTGGTGGTGGTGGTACTGGGCGGAGCTGACTTGATCCTAAATGATGTGGAGCGAAGCGGACTGACTATTCTTGCAGAGGCGGCGGCGTCGGTGGTGGAGGCGGCGGCGGGGTCTTAAGACTGAGATGGAGGGGCGGCTTGTGCGGGCACGTCAAGGGCAGCCGATCTAATAAACGACCCGATGATTCTCTCTTTCATGCTCCTCCAGAGTAGCCGGGGACGTGCCTGCGCTATGCCTGCCTCCGAGACTGACCGGCTCTTCGTGGCTACTTTTTTTCCCACATATCCGGAACTTTTTATGACGAATTACTGATGTGAAGAATTAAAAGAATATCAGTCCTATTCAGAGATGAGATAGATAGATACGAATAGATAGGTAGATGGATAGATGGATAAATAGATGTATAGATAGATACTTACAGAGAGAGAGAAGGAAAGAGATAGAGACGAGGGAGAGAGATAAGACAAGGATGATGAGGTTGTCGAATGTAGAAACGAAGAGTCATAAAGAGCAATAAATACAGTTAAAAAAAAATAATAATATACATCGAGTAATGGAACGAAAGAGAGAAAGAGGAAGAGAGACGAAGAGACACAGAAGGAAAGAGATAAAGAGGGAGAGAAGGAAAAGAGATGCAAAGAAAGAGAGGAGGAAAAGGGAAAAGGAAAGAGAAAAAAAAGGGAAGAAAAGAGATAGAGAGAGAAGAAGGAAAATCAATGAAGAAAGGGAGAGAGGGAGAAGAGGAGAGAGGAAAGAGAGGGAAGAGAAGAGATAAAGAGAGAAGGAGAAGGAAAATCAATGAAGAAAGGGAGAGAGGGAGAAGAGGAGAGAGGAAAGAGAGGGAAGAGAAGAGATAAAGAGAGAAGGAGAAGGAAAATCAATAAAGAGAGAGAGGGATAAGAGGAGAGAGGAAAGAGAGGGAAGAGGAGAGATAAAGAAAGGAGAAAGAAAATCAATAAAGTGAGAGAGGGAGAAGAGGAAAGAGGAAAGAGAGGGAAGAGGAGAGATAAAGAGAAGGAGAAGGAAAATCAATAAAGTGAGAGAGGGAGAACATAAAAGAGAGGAAAGAGAGAATGAAGAACAGAGACACAGAGAAGGAAAGAGATAATGAGAGAGAAAGAAAGATGGAAAGGAGATTAAGAGCGAGAGAAAGATGAAGAGGGATAGAGACAGAGAAGGAAAAGGTAGGTAGATAGATAGATAGATAGACTGAGAGAAGGAAAAGAGATTAAGATAGAGAGAGGGAGGTAAGGGGAGGGTCAGTGAGTGTAATACCTCTTCACACGCTCCACTTGGGCTCTGGACTGGCACTCTCGCCACACCTCAGCGCCGACGATCACTCCCGAACCAACAGACGGAACGCTTGTATGAGGAGCTTGCGTCATCCCTCCAGCTGTCCTTGGCTATTGTTGGGCGGCCGCTGCTATTGTTATTCTTGGGCGGCCGCTTTCAGACTGGCGAACTCCGTGTCTGCGATCATTTACGTGTTCCTTTTTCTTCCTTGCATTCAATTTTTTTTTTACGGCGCTTCGAGGTCGTTATCAGATTGGCGGTGCTGAATGCCTTTGGGTCTGGATGTCTGGATGGTATAGTCACATAGTGGGTAGTAGCGGTGTCTTATTGAGGGGCATGAAGGGTATACGTATTGCAGAGTAGTAGTAGTAGTAGTAGTAGTAGTAACACCACCACCAGTAGTAGCAGTAATAGTAGTAGTGCCTAAATAGCGAGACGTTTATAGCCATTGCGACTTGTTCGAGTGTCTTAGCTACGAGGCCACACCCACACTATTTACAGAATTTACTGAACTGTTAAGGGCTGTAAGGACTCGACTGAACACCCCTTGAACCCCTTGAACCAGATAACAACGAAGGTAACACAATTTGTAAACATCATAATTCTCTTTGCCTCCTTACGATGGCCTTGGTATTGCACTGCGAGGGCTGCTAAGGCTCGTCTGAAACCCACTTAGGCTTCTTCAAACATGGAGAAGTTACCAGTACCAGACATCAGATATCAACATTCTCTTAACTTTGCTTTCTTTCTTGCCTCCTCTAGATACACTTATATAAGGAAGTACTACATTGGGAAGGGATGCTGAGACTCCTAGGCATCTCTTACACTCCCTCATACATCCATGGACCAGATACCAACGATGATAACACGTTTTTTCTAAAGTCTACATTCTTTCTTACCTCCTCTAGATACACTTATAAGGAAGTATTGCATTGGGAAGGGATGCTGAGACTCCTAGGCATCTCTTACACTCCTTCATACATCCATGGACCAGATACCAACGATGCTAACATGTTTTTCCAAAGTCTACATTCATTCTTGCCTCCTCTAGACACCCTCTAGACACTGGATTTTGAAGGGCTGCTGAGACGCCTGGACGCACCTTAGGCTGCTTTATACATCCGTGGACCAGGCGACAACGAAGGCAACATGTTTCTTTAAGCCCGTATTCCCCTTTCTTGCCTGCCTGCAGTGGCCTTGTGCTACCTTCCAAGCCTCGGCGGGTCATGTGGTTTCCGTCACGCACGTCCGCTGGCTCTGTTTGCTTCGGTCTGGGTCAGTGACTCGCACGACTCTTGACTTAGCAGGAATGTGACCGGGGAGTCCTACTTGTGACGTGCGTGGTGTAGTAGTACAGGGGAGTGTGTTACATCATGCCTCTGGGCGCGAGGGTCAGGGCACCGCGACACCACCACCATGACCATCACCACGGCCACCACCACCACCACCTCCATCACCCCACCTCACACCACCTCCAACACCACGGCCATCACCTCCACCTCCACCACTACCACTATCACTGAACACGCAACGTCACGCGCAGGGTAATGGTGGACTATGGTGGTGAAGAAAGAGTTAGTTTGATATGTTAAAGGCAAAAGGTGACACATGGAAGGCCTTAAATTGCAACAACACGCTAACACACAAACACATACAGGTAGATAGATAGATAGATATTCATTTGCCACACACACACACACACACACACACACACACACATGATAGAGAAGACGAAGCTGAAAAAAATGAAGCAATTCACTGTTCTACAAGTAAAGATCGAATAAATCATTACAAATACGTATGAATGGCAATCATCTCTTACAAATGACGCCTTGGAGGGCCTACACACCGGCTGGGAGGAGAGAGAGAGCAAAAAAGAGCGTGGAGAATGCAGCCGAGCGACGTTGCGCCCGAGTTGTCCCGCGGGTAGTCGAGCCAGACGGGGAGGCAGGGAAGATTATTTGTCACTTGCACCAATACAGTCGTCCTGCGCCCTGGAGCCCCACAGACGGTACAGGACGTCAACCCTGAACTCGCCGACACCCTTACTCATTCTCTGTTCCCCTCGTGCCTGTGAGTCGATTAGATCCGCATCGTTCAAACTCTTTCTTTTGCGACCCGGTTTTGTTTCGAGCATCGCCCTCACGATCTATTTCGAACCCTCTTGGTGGTACTGAAAGCTGTGTCTGTCTATTTTTGAGGAGCACTAATCCAGTGAGCAGCATATCGCGACTCAGGTCATAGGAGTGACTAGTATTTCGAATAACCGAAGTCTAGTTATTCAGGGCTTGGACGGCAGACTCTCGCCTCGTCTATGCAAAGTCATTCCCTCGTCCTCCAGTGGCTGTAAGTCGTCTAAGGCTCTTTGGATGCCCTCGAGTCTCTCAGCGCTCGCCTTCAAAGGTATCACCAACGGCGGCAGCTTTACCGTGAACTTAAGAGGCGGTGAAGTGGCCACCTGTGTGAAGGAAAGGCGAACAGGTGACTGAGTGCAATGAGAGGGAGCGGCAGAGCGTCCTGGCATCCATAAGGGCAGCCTCTGGTGGCGCGAGGAGGAGTTAATCTGGTGCCGTTTTCAATAAGATCCCCCTTAGTAATTTTCGTTCCACTTGACCGAGGCTGATATGAAGTTTAGTGTGAATGGTCAGCGTGTAGGGGATTCTAGTCTTTGTTAATTATGTTTATGAGAAATTGACCCCGCGTGAACATAGTGAACTCCGGGTTGTGTCGTTCTTGTCGATTGTAGCCATGTACTATTAAAGGGGCTATTACACTGGGCAAATTTTCCGTGGATCTTCAGCCAAACCACGATTTCCGCTGGCGTGGTTCTCATATTTCCGTGGTTTTCTGACGTGTCCACGATCTTCCAAAGCTAAGGTAGATTTCACCGAAGGACGACGGTATTACTCACCATCATCATCATCAGCAATAACAAGAAACAAATGAGAACCACGCTAGCGGAAATCGTGGTTTGACTGAAGATCCACGGAAAATTTGCCCAGTGTAATAACCCCGTAATATACATTTATGAGAACTCCGGTGGTGACGCAAAAACGTATCCTGACATGAACGTCTGGGTTGTGTGCATGAAAGTCTCGGTTGGGTCGCTCTCGTCATGAAAGTCCTGGTCATCGTCTTTCTGAGGTAACATGATGTAAGAAACTGTTAGGCGGACCGTAACCTGTCAATTGTTGTAACGTTTCACGCCGTCATCTCCAGCAGCACGACTCACCTCCTCTCACTCTATAAACGAGTTCCTATCGAAAATACATTTACTATTGTTTGTATCAACTTATGGAGGAGAAACGTGTGTCTTTTTATTTTTCCGTGAGTTTATATAAATAACACGTCAGGGAAGCCGTAGGTCAGGGGTCAGGAGGGGTCATGCGGGTTCAGGGGACAGTACCGGAGTGGGGAGTGGGGGGAGGGGGCTGCGGGGGCAGGGGTCCCGGAGAGGAACGAGGGGGTAGGGGCGTGAGGGTCAGAACATGAAGCCCAAGTGTTTTTCATGTCTGTCTGTCTTTCTGTCTCACCTATCTTTACGTTAAACACACTGTCTGTCTATTTGTTTATCTGTCACTGTCTCTGTCTGTGTCTCTCTCACCTACCTTTACGTTAAATACACTGTCTATCTATTTGTCACTGTCTATTTATCTGTGTCTGTCTCTCTCACCTACCTCTATGTAAAACGGTCTCTCTCTCTCTCTCTCTCTCTCTCTCTCTCTCTCTCTCTCTCTCTCTCTCTCTCTCTCTCAAACACATATACGTATAACTCATTTCCACTTTACCCTCCCCACGCCCATCCTTCGCCACACGTTCGAATCCCTCAGCAGTACCAGCAACCCCACCAGCAACAATACGAGCCTTGCCTCACCTCAGTCCTGTGCCGGCGTGCGAGTGTCCGGTTCTTACCACAACATCTCACCGGCGAGGTATTGAAGTATATGACCCCTTCTCAGGTGACTCAGGAACATCTCCAACGTTACGATACCCAAGAAGTGGACTGTTGGACTTTTTTTTTTTCATACTGCAATGGAGACAGTTCAAGGGCAAGGCAAAGCGGGGAAAAAAGGCCCGGGAATTTGCTTCCACACAAAGAAAAAAATTAGGTTTGAAAGCGTGGGTTGATATTGGTTGGAGAAGTGTCATGGTACTCTCTCTCTCTCTCTCTCTCTCTCTCTCTCTCTCTCTCTCTCTCTCTCTCTCTCTTTGGTAGCTTGTGTTGTCTAGTGCTGTGTTGTGTTATTGTGTTGTGTTATGATGTTACTTTGTGTTGTGTGTGTTGTCGTTATTGTATTGTAAATGTTATGTTGTGTTGCTGCGTTGTGAGGTGCTGTTGTGCTGTTATTTACGGTTGTGTTGTTTTGTGCTGGGTTATATTACTGCTGTGTTGTGCTGTGATATGCTGTGTCGTGTTGTGTTGTGTTGCAAGGTCGGAGTGCTGTTGTGGTCGAAAGGGATAGTGTTGCATGGGTGGGTCACAATTCGCAGTCTGAGTATTGCCGCACTGTGATAAGCCACGCGTTGTCACGGTATTGCATTCATGAGAAACCTGTTGTCATCTTTGTGTGTATATTTCTTCCAACGATATCAATCTCCCTCCAACTCTTACTCCTTCCTCTTTCTTCTCCCTCTCTATCTTCCTCTCTCTCTCTCTCTCTCTCAGCAAGTCATTCATAAGGCAAGTGTGTGAGGTCATGACTCCTGTGCGCTTGGAAAGGAGAGATGAGGGAGGAGAGGAACGGAGATGTATGAAGATGCTGGTATATAGACAGAGGTGGAGGGACGGGAAAGAGGGAGGGAGGGAGGGAAAGAGAGAGGGAATAGGAGGAAGGGAAAGCTCCAAGGCGAGGCGAAGGGTCAGAGAAGGGAAGTTGCAATGAGAGGACGCCAAGATGATGCAAGGAAAAACAAAAGAGTGTGATAAGAATATTCCGAGACAACAAGAAAGAAAAGCTGAAGGTGTGTGTGTGTGTGTGTGTGGGTGGGTGTTATAACGGCGGGGCTGAATAAAACAAAAGACAAACGGCGAGGCTTGTGAGTGACTATAAAAATAAACACAGAAAATAAGCAATGTAACGATGCTCTGAGTGTTTCATGTCGTCTGTTAGAAGAGCTTGATCAAGGCTGATAGAAAAAAATACAAAACAAAAACAACAAGAGTAACAGGACTACGATGATAAAATGATAATGATGATGATGATGATGATAGTAATGATAGTAACAAAAATAATATTACTACTACTACTACCACTACCAACAATGACAAAAATAACAAAAAAAAAAGAACAGGAAGAACAAGAACAAAAAATAACGATGGGATTAAAAAAAATAGAAGAGAAAAATTAATGAGATGAAAATGAAGAAAAGGAGAATTGGAAGAGGGACGGAGAACAGAAGAAGAACCAATAGAAAAAAAACGTCGATAAAAAAGAACAGAAAAAGAAGAAAAAGAAGAAGAAAAAGGAGAAAGACGACGACGAAGATAGAAAACAAAACCTTGAAAAAAACAACAACAGAGAAGAAGAAAAGAAGAAGAAAAGAAAAAGAAAAAAGACAACGACGAAGAAAAACACAAGAATAAGAAGACAAAGCAGAAGATGGAAATACCAGTGAGGGAAGGAAACAGACTGGTGGAGAAAGGGATGCTTAGGGAAATATCATATGCAAGACGAGGGAACCGGGTGATGAGGAAACAGGAACAGAGAGGAGGAAAGGAGGGAGGGAGGGAGAAAAAGGTGGGGGAACGGAAGACACGGAAAGGGTGAAGAGGAGGAAGAAAAGAACATGGTAACGGTATAAAGGGAGAAGGAAAGGGGAAACAGGAGATTGGGAAATGGGATTGGAAGAGTTTAGGAATAGGAAAGTAGGTCAGAAGGGAAAGACAGGGGATAGGGGAGGATATTGGTATTGGAGAATGGGAAGGAGAGGGGAGGATAGTGGTATTAGAGAATGGGAAAGAGAGGGGAGAGAGGGGAGGATAGTGGTATTAGAGAATGGGAAAGAGAGGGGAGAGAGGGGAGGATAGTGGTATTAGAGAATGGGAAAGAGGACAGGGGGAGCTTGGAAAAGGTAAGATGGAAATGGGTGAAAGGGAGGAAGACGAGAGCAGAAAAATGGTATGATGGGAAAAAATAAGATAAGGAAAGTAGGGAATGGGGAAAGAGAATAAATAAAGCTTGGGGAAATTGACCTCTCTTTTGGCTACTCTTTACTTTTATCTTTTATAGGAGCGGGGAGTAGCGGGCTTTTTTTTTGTGTTCTTTTTATTGCCCTTGAGCCGTGTCCTCCGATGAAAAAAAAGAAGAAAAAAAAAGGAATGGGTAATGGGGAGGAAGAAGAGAAGAAAATAACGATACGGAAGAAATATGGATGATACTAGTGGAAAAAAGGAAAACGGGAAGGATGAAGAAAAAGGTTGAGGAAGGTTAAGGCAAAGAAAGAGTGAAAGGGGAGAAGGAAGAGAAGATAGACACAATACTGAGTGGAAAAGAGGAAGGATAGAGAAGAGGAACGGAGCAAAATAAAAATGATAAATATATTTGGAAAAGATAGAGAGAGACGGATGGTGGAAAAATGATAATAAGAGGTAAAGAAAGAGAATAGAGACAATAGAATAAATTTGCATGCTTGGAGAGGAAAGTGGAGGAAGGGTATAACTGCAGGATCAGAGGAGGGTACGACTGGAGGAGGAGGAAGAGGGGAAGAAGGAGGTGGAGAGGAAGGCGAGTGAATTAGGGAACACGGAATGAGAACAAAAGACGATCGGCAAAGATTAAAGAACGTGCATGGCCGGCTAGCTGAAGGGTCGCGGAGGGAAGGTACATCCACGGGGCGAAATAAATGATTAGTGGGCGGGGAGAGGCAAAGGAAGGGAGGGAGGAAGGCGCGTTGGGAGGAGGCCATGATGGAGGAGAGGGGAGGAAGGGTACGGCTAACGGGTTGAAAGGAAAATGAACTGGGCAGGGCAAATGCAAGGAGGAAAAGAAGGATGGAAGAGACGCAAGCAGGAAGGAAAATAAAGAAGGGAGAGAGGTATGCAAAGAAGGAAAGAATGAAAGAAGAGACATACAGGGAGGAAAAGAATGAAGGAAGGAAGGCATGCAGGGAGGAAAAGGAGGGAGACAGGCAAGCAAAGAAGGAAAGAAAGAATGAAGGAAGAAACATACAGGGAGGAAAAGAAGGAAGGAAGGAAGGCATGAGAGGGTGGTCATGAGGTAAAGTTTGAGGGGGCAGAAAAGGAAAAGGCTAAATTAACTTGGGGTTTGAAGGGGAAGAGGAGAAAAGTAATAAAAGAGATTAGGTAGGGAAAGGTAAAGTTTGAGAGACTGATAAAGAAGAAAGGAATACCATTTTAAAAGTGTGAGTAAGTAAGGACAAGGAAGCATGGGAACAGAAAGACAGAATTTGAGGGATTAATAAAAGGATAAAGAAAAATGAGCTTGAGAGACAGTCAATGCAAGAAAAGGAAAAAAAAGAAAAAGAAAAAAGGATTAGGTAGGAAAAAAGTATAAGTGAAAAGAGAGAAAAGGCAAAAATAAACATACAGGAAAAGGAAGTTCTCTAGGGATTAATGATGAAAAGCAATTAGTGGGCACAAGATGAAAGCAATAGGTAGGAAAAGGTAACGGGACAAGGGAGGGCCGGGAGGGTAGGGTAGGAACTAACGGGAAAGGTAAGGTAGAAGAAATGCAGGGTGGGGAGGGAGGGGGAGGAGGGGTATAAAGGAGGCTGGAGGAGGAGGAAGAACAGGGCACGGTGTTTACATCCGGGTTGAATAACAGGAAGGAGTGTGTTGAGCATGTCACCTGCAAAAGGAAGTAGAGGAAGAAGTAGTGGAGGACGAGGAGGTAGTGGAGGAGGAGGAGGAGGAGGAGGAGGAAAACGGCTACTAATTGACCAGGAAGTGTGGTTAAGAAGAAGAAGAAGAAGAAGAAAAAGATGAAAAAGAAAAACAAGAAGGAGGAGAAGTAGAAGAACATTAACAACAACAGAAAAAAAAAAGAGTTAAAAAGAAGATGCAGAGAAAGAAGAAGAAAAGGCAGAAGAAGAAGAAGAAGAAGAAGAAGAAGAAGAAGAAGAAGAAAAGGAAGAGTGTGAAGAAGAACAGCAACTATAACAACAATAACAACGTGAGAAAAAAAGAAAAGAAAAAAAAAGAATTTACTCCACTAAATTTTGCGTCATCTCTTATCTTCACGAATAAGCAAATGTCACTCTCCATTACCCGCTCTTAACTTTCCTGATGCTCCATAACATTAACTCGTTTTACTTAAGTCCATAATCCGCTCGAGTAAGTGAGGCTCTTCGTCCGCTCAAAGAGATCATGATAGCCGTCTTATCTCTCGTCCTCTTTTCATCTCCCCAGCATCCACTTAGCTAACCTGTTTTACCTGTCCTGTTTTTCTTTCATCTCTGGATACTCTCGTTTCTCATCCTCTGTACGAGTTGATATTCAGAATCTTCCTCACCAATTACGTTTCTATTGTATGTAACTTCACTATGACAAATCACACTGGCCACATTTTAGGATTCTCACCCACTTTTTTTTTTTTTTTTTGTCTTTCTGCCTTGACTCCAATATTTCGTTTTTGATCAATTTTTAAAACTTACGTCCTCTCTATTTCATTTACAACCTTCCTGTAGAACACTTGTCTCTTATCTCCACCAGGTGCCGGCTATAATAATTTGATGTCTGTATATATAAACTCTTTTTACCAAAGCTTATTTTTAGTTAAGTTCAGAACGCTCTTGATGGGGTCTTGTTTTCTTATCTCCTTCACTCACTAACTCAACAAATAACTTTTAATTCACTAAACTTCCAAACTATATTATTTCTTAACTAATTGTATTTCCTGCATAACTGATTTCTTATTTTATCCATTCATCATTTCAACAAGCACAACAGCATGATGATTCATAAAACATCTATGCTGTAATACACTTTAACCGGTTATCAGTTTCTCAACCTCCTCACTACATACTTTTCCTACCTCGTTGCGCCAGTTTCCTGAATGACTCAAGTTTACATATCTCTTCGTTCACTGATTAGACGAATATAATCAATTTCATTCTTACAAACTTCTACATAAGCTAAAATTTCTATCCCAGTTAAACATTCGATACTTTCTCACCAACGCCTGTCCTAGTTCAATTTCCTTATGGTTTCGCTCACTACGTAGATTAATATAAATTTCATCCCTATTATCTTCTCTCTAAGCTTATGTTTCTTCCCTATATAGTTAGGCGCAAAACAACTTTTTCACTAATTCCTTTCCTAGCTCAGGTTCCTTATGCCTTCGACCATTGATCAGGCGAATGTAAATTTCATCTCTACAAACTTCTAAGCTAATATTTCTACTCCAGTTTAGCTTAATACAAGTTTCTAACGAACGATTTTCCTAGTTTAGTTTCCTTATCTCTTCACTCATTGATAAGACAAATACACTTCCATAATGCAAGCTTCTATAATCTAAGCTAATTTTTCTACTCCAACTATGCATAAAACAATTTTCTCGCTAACACCATAACACCTTTCTTAGTTTAGTTCCTTATGTCTTCGCTCACTGGTTAGACAAACACTTCTATAATGTAAGCTAATATTTCTACCCAAATTAGGCGCAAAAAAAACATTCTCACTAACACCTTAACACCTTTCTCTTAGTTTAGTTCCGTATGTCTTATCTCAATGATTAGACAAACTCACTTCTATAAAGCAAACTTCTATAATGTAAGCTAATATTCCTACCCTAATTAGGCGCAAAACAACACTCACAAACACCTTCCCTTCCTAGTTCAGTGGCCGAGCTTCCTGTGTGACCCTTGCGCCCCTCCCTCATTCCTGCGAAAGGGAGAACCTCGAGTATGCATATTTGGGAGCTTTTACTGAAGACAAGTCGTGGTGGTGGCGGTGGTGTCTGGTGCACGGTTGCCAGCTCGCACGACGTTTTATACATGCAGTGGTGCCACGTTGCCGTTCAGGGTGAAGGTTGAGCTAGGGTGAACAGGAGAGGGTGAGGGCGAGGGTGAAGGAGGGTGAGGTGAGGGAGGGTGCCTGGTCCCGATTATTATTTCTGCTGATCCAATCTTGTGAGTATTTATTTTTCCTTGACGGGTCTTCTCTCTTATCCAGACCTCTTGGCTCATTTTTCCTGGCCACACGTTACAAGCTTATCTCTTCCCCTTGCTCTCCTCCCACCCACCCCCCTCTTCTTCTTGGCTCCTTTCCCCCCTCCTTCCCCCCACTCCTTCATGGCCTCTTGCAGTTTCCCTCGCCACTTTTTCTTTCTTTTATCTTTTCCTTATAATTCTCTCTCTCTCTCTCTCTCTCTCTCTCTCTCTCTCTCTCTCTCTCTCTCTCTCTCTCTCTCAAACAGGTATTGGCATAAACCATCTTATCCTTGCCAATCTACGTACGTTCAAGTGTATTATGCCAATAAAGACAGACAAACACAAACAAAATCTCTCTCTCTCTCTCTCTCTCTCTCTCTCTCTCTCTCTCTCTCTCTCTAAGACAACACCGATCCCACCTCGAGTGCCTACCCATGACGTCACTCACTGAAATAACAAAACACGGTCACTCGAGTGAATTCCTTTTAGTACCCCCCACCATCCCCCCTCCTTCGTAACCCCCCCCTTTCCCCTCCCTCCCTCTATTGCACCCCTCCTCCCCTCCCACCCACTCTTCCTCCTTTCATCCCTTGCGCCCCTCATTGCCTCCGTCTCCTTCTCTCCCTTACACAATATTTTTTTTTTTTTACTTTGTCCTTCCTCCCCTTCCTTTATTTATGTTATTGTTTTTCCTTTCGGGCTTACACAGGGTTTACTTGTGTTTGATTTTCCTTTAGTCCTCCCTTTCTTTTTTTTCTCCTCTCCATCTCACAACATATTTTTACTTTGTTATTCCTTGCCTTCAGTATTTATGTTATTGTTTTTCCTTTAGGGCTTACACAGGGTTTACTTGTGTTTGATTTTCCTTTAGTCCTCCCTTTCTTTTTTTTCTCCTCTCCATCTCACAACATATTTTTACTTTGTTCTTCCTTGCCTTCAGTATTTATGTTATTATTTTCTCTTGGGTTTGTTCTGAGTTTGCTTTGGTATTATTTTCCTTCAGTCATCCCTCCCTCTCTCCCTCCCTCCCTCCCATCCTTGCCTTTCATCCACAATCTTACTATTTTCTTACGTTGTTCTTCCCTTCCTTCTTTATTTATCTTATTGTTTACCTTTCTGATTGCACACAGGATCTTTTTACTTTTGTTTTTATTTTCCCAAGTCACCCCTTTCTTGGTATCCATCTGCTTTCGTTTTCTTTTTTCTTTTTAACTTTGCCCTCTCCCTCCTTCCTTGTTTGTTTGTTATTTACTTGTCCTTTGGCTTTATGTTAGGACTTATATTTTTGTTTTATTCACTACAGCACAAACTCTTCCTCGTCCTCTTTCTTCATTGTGTCCCTTCGTTTCTTTCTTCCTATTTTGTTTACTTTCCTTAAGGTTCCAACGCTGGGTCTACTGTTTTGTTTTGTTCCCTACAGTCCCAATCCTCCTCCTCTTCTCTCAATACACCCTCAATTTTGTTCCTTTTTCCTCTCCTATATTTGTTTTCGTCTCCCCAGGTTTAAACACCCCTTCCCATACCCTTATCTCAGTCTATCATAATTTAGTTCTTTCTTTCTCCTCCTATATTTATTTTTTTTCTTTTCTTCTCTTGGATTTTGCAGCTTCAGGCTCTTCTTCTCTTTTCTATTTTACATTTTATTCGTTGATTATTTTTGTCTTCTTTCTTCCTCATCAATCTTGCTTGTTTGCCCACTGATCTTGTTTGTTTGCTTGTTTGTCTGGCCTGTTCTTCCGTCTTATCAATTTCATCTTTATATTCTGTTTTTTCTAAGTATTTATCTTTAGGCTAAGTTTTATAATACTATGCCTAACTGAATTCTCTTTCCCTGAACTACGAGACTGTCATTGTTTTTGCTCTCTCTCTCTCTCTCTCTCTCTCTCTCTCTCTCTCTCTCTCTCTCTCTCTCTCTCTCTCTCTCTCTATCTTTAGGCCAAGTTTTATAATACTATGCCTAACTGAATTATCTTTCCCTGAGCTACGAGACTGTCATTGTTTTTGCTCTCTCTCTCTCTCTCTCTCTCTCTCTCTCTCTCTCTCTCTCTCTCTCTCTCTCTCTCTCTCTCTCTCTCTCTCTCTCTCTCTCTCTCTCTCTCTCTCTCTCTCTCTCTCTCTCACCCGGTGTCACCTTCCGTTTCTTCCAAGGCTTGTCTCGTCCTCTCCTCCTCCTCCTCCTCCTCCTGGCATGTCATCCTCCAACCCTCCTCCTCCTCCTCCTCCTCTTCCCCGGCCTGTCACCCTCCTCACCTCCCTCCTTCCCTCCCTTAGCATACAAGTTAAAGAAATTTGCTAACTCATCGGGTACAGTGACCACCACATATTCCACCTTCTTCCTCCCTTCTTGGCTGTCCCCTCTTCCCTTACTCCACCTCCACCTTCCCCTCCCCAGAGCTCCACTCCTCCCCAGTTAGCCACATTCTTCGCTGTCCCCTCTTCCACCACCTTCCCCTCCTCCCTCGTAAGTTAAATTCCTTCTTTTCTTGTACCTTCTTCCCTTGTTCCTCCTCCACCTTTCCCTCATCTTTCACTTCGATGTCTCGCCCTTTAATTATACTCCTTCTCTTTCTTCTTCTCCTCTGTAAATCATATTCATGTCATCGTTATTCTCTCTTCTCTTATTCCTCTTCTCCCCTTCCTTATTTTTTTCCGATTCTCTTCTCTTCGGTGTCCCCTTCATCCACCTTCCCCTCCTCCTCTTCCCTTGTTTTCCTCATTTTCTTCTTCGTTGTCTCCTTCATCCACCTTCCCCTCCTCCTCTTCCCTTGTTTTCCTCATTCTCTTCTTCGTTGTCTCCTTCATCCACCTTCCCCTCCTTCTCTTCCTTTGTTTTCCTCATTCTCTTCTTTGTTGTCTCCTTCATCCACCTTCCCCTCCTCCTCTTCCCTTGTTTTCCTCATTCTCTTCTTCGTTGTCTCCTTCATCCACCTTCCCCTCCTCCTCTTCCCTTGTTTTCCTCATTCTCTTCTTCGTTGTCTCCTTCATCCACCTTCCCCTCCTTCTCTTCCTTTGTTTTCCTCATTCTCTTCTTTGTTGTCTCCTTCATCCACCTTCCCCTCCTTCTCTTCCCTTGTTTTCCTCATTCTCTTCTTCGTTGTCTCCTTCATCCACCTTCCCCTCCTCCTCTTCCCTTGTTTTCCTCATTTCCTTCTTCGTTGTCTCCTTCATCCACCTTCCCTTCCTTCTCTTCCCTTGTTTTCCTCATTCTCTTCTTCGTTGTCTCCTTCATCCACCTTCCCCCCCTTCTCTTCCCTTGTTTTCCTCATTCTCTTCTTTGTTGTCCCTTCATCCACCTTCCCCTCCTCCTCTTCCCTTGTTTTCCTCATTCTCTTCTTTGTTGTCCCCTTCATCCACCTTCCCCTCCTCCTCTTCCCTTGTTTTCCTCATTCTCTTCTTTGTTGTCCCCTTCATCCACCTTCCCCTCCTCCTCTTCCCTTGTTTTCCTCATTCTCTTCTTTGTTGTCCCTTCATCCACCTTCCCTTCCTCCTCTTCCCTTGTTTTCCTCATTCTCTTCTTTGTTGTCTCCTTCACCTTCCCCTTCTCTTCCCTTGTTTTCCTCATTCTCTTCTTTGTTGTCCCTTCATCCACCTTCCCCTCCTCCTCTTCCCTTGTTTTCCTCATTCTCTTCTTCGTTGTCTCCTTCATTCACCTTCCCCCCCTTCTCTTCCCTTGTTTTCCTCATTCTCTTCTTCGTTGTCTCCTTCATCCACCTTCCCTTCCTCCTCTTCCCTGGTTTTCCTCATTCTCTTCTTTGTTGTCCCTTCATCCACCTTCCCTTCCTCCTCTTCCCTTGTTTTCCCCATTCTCTTCTTCGGTATCCCCTTCGTCCATCTTCCCTTCCTCCTCTTCCCTTGTTTTCCTCATTCTCTTCTTCGTTGTCTCCTTCATCCACCTTCCCCTCCTCCTCTTCCTTTGTTTTCCTCATTCTCTTCTTTGTTGTCCCTTCATCCACCTTCTTTTCCTCCTCTTCCCTTGTTTTCCCCATTCTCTTCTTCGCTGTCCTTTCATCCATTTCCCCTCCTCCTCTTTTCCAGTTCTCCCCATATCCTTCTCCTTTGTTCCATCTTCCCCCTTTCCCTCCTCCTCCTCCTCTTCTTCTTCCCCAGTTCTTCCCACTCCTCTTCGTTGTCCCCTCTTCCACCTTCTCCTCTTCCCTCCCCCCTTAGTTCGCTCCATTCCCTTCTCGTCTCCTTTTCTCGTCTACGTTCATGACACCAACGAGCTTTTTTTAAACTTTTTTTCTTACCTTCCATCACATTTGAAACGCTTTGAAAGACCGCCAACAGGTTACGTCAAGGGCGCATAGTAATGTATTTTTGCGTGTGATTTCTTCCCCTCGTTTTTTTTTTCAATCGTTTTATTCCCTAATTTGGCGGTCTATTTAAACTGCAATATTTGTCCCAGGCTCATTCTTTACGGAGTTTTCACGGGTGTTTTTTTTTCTTTTTCCTCGCATACCTGCACTCCATTTTTTTTTTCCGCCCTTCCTTTATCCTTGTGTTGACTCACCTCTCTCACCTCTCCTCACCTGCCACTCTGCACCTGTCCCTCTCTCTCTCTATTTCTCCGTCCCCCTTTCTGTACCGCGTCCCTTTCCCCCCAACACGCCTGACTCATCTTCTTTCCCTCCCTCCTGCTAGATAGTCTCCCTACCTACCCTACTGTTTGTCTCCTCTCCCCCACCTTCTGTCTGCATCCTCCCCTCTTGCACCTTCCTCCTCTTTTTACTCTCCCCACCATTCCTCTAGCCTGCCTCCTCCTCTTCTCCCTCCTACCTGCCTCTTCTTCCCTCCCTCCTGCCTGCTGCTTCTCTCCTCCTCCTGCTTGTTTCCTTTTCTCCCTCCTGCCTCGTCTCTTCTCCTCCCTGCCTCCTCTCCGCCGCCGCAGGAATGTTTGTGTGTGTATGTGTACGTGTGTGCTCAGGCCTGCGAGTGTGTGTGTACATTACATATCTTTGCATGGGTAAATATGTACGTCTCCGCCGGCCGGTGTGTTCCTACAAGGTCACCCTCAGCGCCAGGAGAAGGTGGGGGGAGAGGAGGGGGACGTGTCGAACACCTCCCGGGGCGGCGGCGGCAGAGGAGGAGGAGGAGGCAACGAGAACGAGGATCACTTACAACCTTCACAATCTCCACCACCACCACTGTCAAAGACACCGCCGCTGCAATGATGATGATGATGAGGAGGAGGAGAAGGAGGAGGAGGAGGAGGCACAAAAGGTAATGAGGATCAGGGTCTCTTACCACCACCATTACCACCTCCACCATTACCATCACCACCACTAACACCACCATTACTACGACCACGACCATCACCACCTCCACTATAATCGAGTCAATGTGTTGCATAGGATTTCGCGGTAGGAGTCACGGGAAAAAAAAAAAAAAACTATACGAAGGGGAAACAAAAGAAATCCCGTAGAACACACTATCTTGGGTTTGACCAGCGGCGGGCGGGATTCGAACGGTGGTGTCATTCTTCTTCTTGGGCCGCCGGTAACGCCTCAGCGCCCTGGGCCAATCCCCGCGCGCCGAAGAGCAAAAGGCCAATGGTAAAAGTCGTGTCCATTCCCGTACGGCACAAATCGCTGACGTGTTTGCCCGGGAAGCTGCTGTGTGCCGGATGACCGATGTGGGGATGGGGGGGTGGGGGTGGGGGGGAGAGGGGGTGTTGGTTGGTTAGGGGGTGATGCTGATGAGGGAGCGGAGGTGGTGGGAAGATGAGCTGATGGTTTGTGGAAGTGGTGATGGTGCTGGTGTTGGTGGTGGTGGTGATGATGATGGAGGTGATGGTGGTGATGGAGAAGGAGGGGGAGGAGGAAGGGAAGGAGGAAAAAATGGTGAAAAAGAAGAAAGTAGATGCAGAAGAAATATAGTAGTAGTAGTAGTAGTAGTGAAAGAACAACAAGAAAAAGAAGAAAAAAAAATAATAATCTGAAGAAAAACAATAACAAAAAAGAAAAAAAGAAAATGAGATATAGACTAAGAAAAAAAGAACAAAGAAAAAAAAAAGAATAATATTCCTCTACAATATGAACAACACATTAACATCATCACCACCACCACCACCATCATCATCATCATCATCATTTACTCAACCACTAAGTACCGAAGCCAGACAAGACAAGATGGAGTGGTGAGAGGAGTGCCTTTTGGAGCACGAGGAAGAAAAAGAAGAAGAAGAAGAAGAAGAAGAAGAAGAAGAAGAAGAGTGGTCTGGAGGGAGAACGTGAGTGTCTCTTATTGAGTGATGGACGCACGATTAGCTGAGTGAACGAAGGGATGAAGAAGCGAAGGAACGTGTGTGTGTGTGTGTGTGTGTGTGAACGACGAGGAAGGCGATGATGACGATGCAAGTGTGTGAGGGATTGAAAATATGAGAAAACGAACGGAGATGAAAATATTAAAAAAAAGGCTGTAAATGATCAAGGGAAGGATTATTATGAAGAGGCGAGAATAAAGAGAGACGGGAGACTGTGTGTGTGTGTGGGTGTGTGAGTGTGTGAACGTGGGAGTGCGAAGGAGAGAGAGAGTGAGGGAGGGAGTGTGGGTGTGCGTGAAGGCGAGAGAGAGCGAGAGAGTGGTCACCGCAGAAGAATGAGGAGTGAATGGGAAAGTGGTGCATTGTCGGGGCGGGGCCAGGCTTCGTTCCCATAATTTAGTGCAATACAAGTCCATCAGTGGAGCATGTCAATAGGCGAAGATAAGAGGAGGAGGAAGAAGAGGATTAGAAGCAGGAGGAAAAGAAGGAGGAGGAGGAAGAGAAGGACGAATAAAAAAGAGGAGGAGGAGGTGGAGGAGTTGAAGGAGAAATTACATAAAGCGGTAATATAGAGGAAAGTTAAAGTCGTGGGAGTCCCCTGCAGCTACGGGGGGATGAGTGGCCGCGAAGACGAGGTTCGCTGCTTGATCATCCTTGGGAATATTGGAGGGAAAATAAATAGCGAGTATCGAGAAGGTGGAAGACAGACGAAGAAGAGGAAGAGGAGGAGGTAGAAGAGAGCAATAGACGGTTCTAAGGGCCATATTTTTAAACATTTCTGCCCCCAAACTCACATATATGGCAAGGCTTTCGTAGGAGTTGTGAGCATTTTCAGGGGTAGTTGAATGACCTTGGTGCAAGTTTAACTCTTCCTCTGTGCCGTGAATCAAAGAAACCACTCCTTAGAACCCGATTGATCTCGTTTTTGGCCTTTGGAAATAGTTGATGTGAGAGGTGGAAGTGTTCAAGAATATCGACGTAAGGCCCTGGAAAAGTGACAACGAGAGAGACAGAGAGAAAGGAAGGAGGAAGAGGTGGAGGCGGAGGTGGAAAGGAATCACGGTCCGCGGATGAAGGGAGGAAGGAAGGAAGGCACCGGACGAGGAGACGAGAACAATTTACTTGATAATATGAACCTTCCTGCACGACACTAGCGGGAACGGCGTCTTCTTGCGAGCGGGGAGAACATGCAGTCGAGTCTTCTCCCGCGGGTAAGGAAAGCAGACAGCATCGTTTCAACCTTGACGCTGCAGAAATCAAGGCATTGGAAGCATCACCATCATCATCAGCAGCAGCACCAGGAGGCAGTTCGTGTAGAGAAAAGCAAGTCGACTTCATTTCAGTTCACCCCGGCGCTGCAGAGAACAAGGTCTTGGAGGCAGAAGCAGAAGTAGTTGGAGGCAATTCGTGTCCAGTTCCAGCCGTTCAGGAGCCGGTTGCCCCGAGTCCCTCCCTCTCTAGCACATCCTTCCCCGGCCATTTGAACTCGCCTCGGTGTGTACAGATGTGCTCGAGGAAGCGTAGGAGAGATGCTCACGTTACACGTCATCAGCATTCACTTACAGCTGCTGGGAGGGAGACAGTGCAGCTTCCCGACCCCTTGCAGGCCAGGTCATTCCCACACCGTTACATCCCTGGCCCACCCGCCGCCCCTGTCACGTGAGGCTAGTTCGCTCGCCTTCACCTTCCCTTCCCTTGCACTCGCCTGCCTGCCCCACGCGAGACTTGCTGGAAACACTCCCTCCCGCCATCTGTCGCTAGAGACGCCCCTATCAGTGACCACAGACGCCTTACACAAGACACACTAATCCTAATCACACTAGAGTTATATACGCAATAATTATCCCATGGTACGAGCGGCTAATGCAAACTAGAGGCCCCGGAACGGTCACTCACAGCACGACGGGGTAATTGAATAATGTCTCAACGATAAAGTTAGACTGATTGAGTACTCGTTCCCCGGCGGGTTAACACTCGATCCCTAAAGGCCGTGATGGAGGAACAAAGGGCGAACACACTCCCCAGGAACATTAAGTCATGCCGGTGGACTAGGCTCTCAGGGTCACAGGGTCAGGGGGCGGCGGCAACGGTCACCACTCACCAGTCGCCCAAGTTCAAGTTCAGAATCGAAGTCACTCAAGTAGAAGGAGAAATAGGGAGAAGGATAAATAGAAAGGAAATGGAGGAGGAGGGGGTGGAGAAGGAGGAAGAGGAGGAGGAAGAGAAGGAGGAGGAGGAGGAGGAGGAGGAGGAGGAAGAGGAGAAGGAATAGGAAGAGGAGGAGGAGGAGGGGGAGGAACATTAGCAGAAGAGAAATTGACAGAGAGGAATAGTGATTAGAAGGAGTAAAGGGGAAAAAAATGCGACGAAGAATAATTATGAACTGGAAAGGCAATAAAGAAAAGAAGAAAAGGAGAAAGATACAAAAAGGAGAAGGACAAGGAGGAGAAGGAGGAGGAGGGTGTGAGCGACCTCGGCGTGAGAAACTGAAGCAGAGGAAGTTAAATTAGTCTGGCCAATACCTCCTGCAGCGGGGTTCAGGGAGGAGGAGTCGGAGGAGTAGAAGTAGGAGGAGAGGGAGGAACTGAAGGGGGAGGAGGGAGCAATATCCTTGATGGGCAGCTCACAGGTCCATTCCTCACCGGCAACTCGTTAAGAACAGCGAGTCACGAACCAGGACTCGCCGGCAAGCCCCTCGCCTCGCCGGCCGGACGGGGGAGTGAGAATTTATGAAAAAGTGAAGCAGAATCGTGACCGCCAACACAATACCTCCAAGCACCGCGGCCTTCGCTGGACCAGAACGTCGAGGTGCTAATGACCGTAATTGGGCCCCACTCGTCTCATTAACCTTACCGTGATATATATAAAGCTTACCTGCTCCTCCTTCTTCAAACCTCGCTGACTTGTACCCTCCCTTTGACCTCCTCCCCACTTCTCTTCCTCCCTCTCCCCCTCTTTCTCTGTATGGCGTTTTTTTTTTTTTTCGTTTTTCCGCCCCTCGTCCGCCCTTACATCAGTCCCTCCTTAACACTAACGTCCGGTTCATAACTTGCTACTGGGTGTGTTGGGGGTCGGTGTGTGTGTTGGGGGTGGGGGATGGGGGTGGGGAAGAGGGGGTTGTCGTGTTCCCTCCAGCTCCCCCCCCATCCCCACACCCCTCCTCTCGCCATCTGTGTTGTAGGTGGTGATGGAGGCAACGCGAGAGTGGTGATTAAGGGATGATGAAAATGATGGGGTGAAGAAGACGACGACAGAAGCAACATTGTAACGAAAAGCGGCAGGTACACTGAAGACGACGCCGACAGCTGCGAACACAAAAGAAGGGGAAGAAGAGAACGACGAAGAAATGCGAAGAAAAAAATAATAACAATAGTAAAAAGCAAAAAGTTAAAAAGCAAAGAAGAAAGAGAGGACGTATAGGAGGAGAAATATCTGATGAAGGAAAAAGTGAAATAGACGAAAAGGAAAAAGGAAAAGAATAAGAAAAGATCAATAACAAAAAGTAATAATCAACGCCAGCGCAACAACAACAACAACAACAACAAAACCAACATCATCACCTCACTATACGGTGGCTCGCTCCCTCACTCTCAGCTTCTCGTGCCGGCCACCACACAAAGCACGGGAGGGAGGCGGAGTCGAGGGTTCTCCGAGCGACCTCCCCCGACCTCTAACGGGGCACGTCCAGCCTGGCCGAGACGTACTCCCCGTATTTGGGCGTGGGCGGAAGGGTGGGATGCGGGAGGTAGGGGGCGGGGAGGGCCAGAGCCGAGAGCGAGCAGTGGCCGCGTGGTGACCCGTGGGCCAGGGTACCGCGCCGCCGAAGAGCATCCACCATGCCAAGCGTCCCGCATTTTTCAGGTTTAAGGTTTTATTTACAGAAAAGGTTGGGGAGTTATAAAGAGGGACGTGGGGAGGGGAGGGGAGGAAAATACAGACACGGAAATAGCGGAAATGCGAGAAAAATATAGTTGGCAAGCGGACTCCGACTTGGACGTGCCGCACACAAGGAGGGAAGATAAGGCGTGAAGAGGCTGACTTCGTGCACTTCGGTCGATCGTGTGCCGCTGTTGTCCATGTGCTAAGGCGAGGAACTTCTTGGCTTGGTTTGGTTTTAGGAAGTTTTACTAGATGACGCTCGTGACCTGGTTCAAAACGCATTACTAGATGAACTTACTGGTTTGGTTTATGAGGTTTTATTGTACGAGGAATTTTTTGGCTTGGGTTATGAAGTTTTACTAGACGAGGAACCTCTTGGTGTGGCTTAAGTTTTATTAGGCAAAGAACTTCAAGCTTGGTTTAAGAAGTTTTATTAGAGGAAATTCTTGGGTTGGTTTATAAAGTTGTATTAGACGAATAATCTGTGGCTGAATTAGGCAGTTTTCTTTTCTTTTAATATCTTCTGAAACTGTTGTACGAAGTTTTATTAAAGGAATGACTGTGAAAATAATCAACTGTCCTTCGACCAACAGTAATATTTTATGTTCTGTACTATTTCTTTTTATTGTTATCCTTATCTTTACTGCTTGTGTACCTCGCTTGTACGTCCATATGCCAGGGACAAGAGCCACTCACTCTGAGTTATGAAGTCTTACTAAATGAACGACCACAAAAATTACCAACTGCCCAACGACCGGCAGTAAAATTTAATGTTCCGTACTCTTATTTTAATGTTATCTTGAAGGCAACAGGCGGCGTAACGAGGGACTTATGAATACATGCAGGGTCGTGTTGGTTGCCTCCTGTACCTGGGACACGATACCTTAGGCTACTGTGGCACGCTCTGGACATGTCGCTATTCTCACCGCTGGCCGCGAAACGAGTCTGAAGCGGCGCAGGTCTCATCTCGTCCTTAGCGGTGCCAGCGGCGTGCGGGTTACGGGAGCACTGTGTCATAATTTCAGCGTTTCCTCTTGGCGTTCCTGTGGTCACCTGAGCCGTAAGTCTTGGCAGGTGTAATAAAAGTTTATAGCAAAAGGTAACGTGCTGCCATTAGCCCGGACTCTCGACATGGCGTTAGCTGATGACCGCTTGTGTCGGTGTGTGTGGGGGGGAGGGGGTTAGAGTGTGTGTGTGTGTGTGTGTGTGTGTTGGGGGGGGGGGGGTTGTTGGTACCTACATGCACCTCAATCAAGGAAAGGAAGAGAATAAAGACAAGTGTAAGAAAGTAAATAGGCTATATAGGCACCATTTTCTTTGACGCTATACGATATAAGCCTTCTGGGAACTCTGCGACATCGTGTTTACCGTAACGGCTATCTTCCTATTCTGGTCGACGTTAAGCATTGAAAAAGTAAGAATGCACCTCAGTTTAAGCATTATTAGAAGGCAAAAACAGAAGAAACACGCACGATAAGGAGGAACCAATACTCTTCGCCTATAGCACAACACAAGAGCCGCCTCAAGACCACCTCCGTGTTTCTCTTACCCAGGAAAACACGTGAGAAGCTTGCGCGAGAGACGGTACCGGAGAAAGTGCGCGCAATCATGTTCTGGAGGCTCGCAGTCACGTCTTGAATCCATTTCAGAGGTAAATGGAGATTATATGTTGTATTCCTCTAAGCCCGCACGCGTGAAAGAACAATGCAAAGGTGAAAGTAGTCAGAGGAACATGAATATAATGCAGGGGTCAGGCAGTACCGAAGCGCCACCGCACAAGTTGGAGCTAATTGCAGACATAAGTTTTTGCACCGTTCATGAAGTCACTCCCACTCGTCCCTTACTTACTTACTCTCCCTTTCCTTCCCTTTCTCCTCCCCCGCCGCCACCTCCTTGCTTTCACCACGCAGCTGCCCTTCCCTTTCCTTCCCTGGCACTCTCCCTTTCCGTGTCGCTCGCCTCTTTCCGTCACTTTCCGCTTCGTCCCGTTCTGTCCCTCTCTACCCCGCCCCCGCCTTGCACCATTCTGTTTCTCCACGCCGCGCCCCGTTTCGTTCCCTTCCTGCCCCGCCTCACCCCTTTCCTGGCTCCCGGACATGCTTGACACGAGTGGACTGAACGCTAAACGCCAGACAGACTCGCAGACTCCGTGGCCTCAGGATCAAGTAAGTCGTAGGATGTAGAACGTATGGTAGAACACACGCCGCGCACGCATACAAAACACAAGTATACTAAATATGTATCCGCCAAGTACACATACACGCTCCTAACTTATACAGTAAGCATATAAGGCATACAAACTAAATATGCACACACAAACGTACACACACTCTGGAACAGCCATTTTTGTGTTGTTTAGCCTTTAGTCTGCCTCCTGTGAACACACACACACACACACACACACACACACACACACACACACACACACACAGAAAAAAAAAATTAGCCCTGATGTATAAAAAAATATAAAAAAATCCTTCCCCCAACACTAACAGGCCGTCAGCGCGCTAATTAAAAAGATAAAAAAATGCTATACATAGAAAAGTCATCAATTGATTACTATCAGAACTAGCCGCCGGAGAGAAGAGGCGGCGGTGGTGGTGGTGGTGGTAATGGTGACAGTGGTGGTGGTAATGGTGACAGTGGTGGTGGTAATGGTGAGTGGTGGTGGTGGAGGTGGTAACTGGTGGTGGTGGAGGTGACAGTGGTGGTGGTAATGGTGAGAGTCGTGGTGGTGACGTCACAAAATTATCTGTTGCTCGTCCGATATTATTCTTAACTTGCAGAAAAAGGAGCGCAATCTTCTCCGAGCAAGGTAATAATGAGAAGAATTAAGCGGTGAGCACAAAGACAGGTAAGGCGGCGGACAAATTAATAAGCACAGGCAGGTCGGCCAGGTAATTGGTGATGCCGCCAAGGACACCCGAACACAGAGGCACGTTTGATTAAAGATGTGTTGACCAAAATCGTAGAGAACACAGTAAAAAAAAAAGCAACTTGGTACATTCACAAGAACGATGCAAGAACAATGAACTATGAACAAGAACACTGAATAAGAACTATCTGAAACGCACATCAAGAAAGACAGAAAACTTTCCTTATAACGCATTTTAATTGGTGCAATAAATATGATTGACGTTAGCTGAGTCGCTTTTTTCAATGTACAGTTAAGTTCTGATATGCTTATTTAATTAAAAAAAATTACAACATGTTTATATTCACAACAGAGCCACGGATACTTTGTGCATTATCATGTTAATTGATTAATAAACAACTTTTATAAAAAAGAAAAGAAACCTAGAACACCTACAATAGTGATCTACAAACAACTTTGCATGATGTTCCAATTTTGGCAACAACATTCACGTCGTCCTTCTCTATTTTTAGTAGACATAAAACTGCGACTCTGGCCATCAAGATAGTCACTACAACTATTGTACAGTCACACGCCAACACTCACAATACACCACAGCAGCCACTCAGCCACACGTTACACCACAGAGGAGTGTATCAAGACACCTCTCCTTCCGAAATTGACCTCTTTTTGTGGAAACAGCAATTGGCGGGCTTTTTATTTTTACACCTATTTTTGTTGCCCTTGAGCTGTTTCTTAGGTTGTAAAAAAAAAAAAAAGAAAAGAAAAAAAAAAAATAGAACCACTCAGCCACACACACCACAGTACCAGCACAGACACACAGCCACTTACACTTATGCAACACACCACACGGCCACACACCTTACGACAACACTGACTGACAAACTAGCCATAATTAACATTCTCGACTTTTACAGGAAAAATGCATCAACAATTCAATAAAAAAACAATGATCCAGAACACAACACTGGTTCAACATACCGTGTAGCTGCCGATGATGGAGGCTGTCGGGGGGAGGTCGTGAACGCTGCCACCAGTCACTCACCAAAGCGAGCCAGCGGGGATCTGTGAGAAATTATTATTATTATTATTATTATTATTATTATTATTATTATTATTACTATGAGACGAATCAGGAAGAGAGGGAGGACTGCTACCACTATAAGCGTAAGGAAAACTAACTATTATAAATCGGATACATAAGCTGGGAGAGTTAGATTTGCACAGATATGAAGAAGGCGTTCCTCTACACACTTTTGACAAGAGACAGAATTATCGTAACTTTAAGGAAACAGGTGCTTTAGATAACATACACATGTGCATACATATAGATGGATGAATGGATTGAGAAGAAAAAACTCATAAAATTACGTAAAGCATAAGTTCCATACCTAACACTCAATTGAAATTCGTCTATTTATAAACTTGAAATATAACACACATCAAATGGAAGGAATGAAAGTAAAATCTCCCCAGTGACTTCTTTCTGCCAGCACTGAAGGGTATATAGGACGTCAAGAACACCGCAGCCACTTGAAAAACAACTTACACCAAAGGGAAAGAGTGAGAGTAAAATCTACCCAGTGACTCCTTTCTACCAGCACTGAAGGACACCCTATATAGGACGTCCAGGACACCGCCACCACCTTCACCCTTTAACCCGGCCAGCGCTGCTCCCTTCTTGCTTATTCCCGCCGAGGCCCCGCAGTGAGTGCCATGCCGGGGCCCCAAAGTGCTTCATTGACAAGGGCACAAGTTATAGTCGTCGCTGCGGTGCCTTTCCGGGGGTGAACATGCTCCCCACTGCCCGGGTATGGACGCAAGGTTACACTGGCGGGTACTTCGCCGTGCATAACATGGATAGGGGGTTTGTAGTTTGAAGGGTCGCAGTTAAACGGGGAACAAAAGAACAGATGGACAAGAACTTCAATTATTTATATTACTTTTCGCCTTGCATAACATCGACGGGGATTTGCAGTTTGAAGGCTCGCAGCTAAACGGGGAACAAAAGAACAGATGGACAAGAACTTCAATTATTAATATTACTTTCGCCTTGCATAACATCGACGGGGATTTGAATGTTGAAGGCTCGCAGCTAAACGGGGAACAAAAGAACACATAGACAAGAACTTCAGTTATTTATATTACTTTCGCCTTGCATAACATCGACGGGGATTTGAATGTTGAAGGCTCGCAGCTAAACGGGGAACAAAAGAACACATAGACAAGAACTTCAGTTATTTATATTACTTTCGCCTTGCATAACATCGACGGGGATTTTAAGTTTGAAGGCTCACAGCTATAAAAGTAACGAAAGAACAGATAGAATATAACGTCGATGTTGCTTTGAGAGTTTGTAGGCCAGAAGTGAAGAAAAAATAGGGGAGATAAGATTTGATAACGAAAAAAATGGGGGAAGAACATTTGTGATGAGAGATGAAAGTAAAAATATTAGAGAATTAAAGAGAAGCAAGCGTCCATGTGCCCTCTTTTTCTGTGAACAGTAAAATGAAAGGTAAAAAAAGCTGTGAGGCAAAAATGAGGGGAAGTAGTTAGTTGCGCATTGCTGTAAGAATAAAAAATTAAAATAAAACGTCGAGGAACAACAATTAAAAAGTCCATGTACTTGTTATCTGTGCGGCAAAGTGGAGATAAAATATAACTGAAAGAAAAAAAAAAATGTGAAATTTTCTAATCAATGTTGGTAAAAAGATACAAAACTTATAAAACAACATGAAATTCAAACACGCAAACGTCAATTTATTTTCCCATATAAAAAAAGAGAAAAAAATAATAGTTTCCAGACAGACGTCGATGTTGGGGGAGACGTGGCGGCGCGAGTCAGGTTAATTAGTGGGGCAGGTGACCACTGGAATGGGGCAGGTCCTGTGTTACCGGCGGCGGCGGGTTGTTGTGCCTCAGATAAGAGCGCCCGACTGACCTTACCGGATTTCATCGAGGGAGCAGCGGACGCCAATTAGTTAATGCGATTGTAGATAAGTTTGTTTTCAGCCTTCTCCTCCTCCTCCTCCCTTCCCTCTCCTTTTAAGTCACTGAACCATGTACGTAGCGTGTGTAGACTAGATACTTATTTTCTTCTACTCCCCTGCACACCTTTTTGAATGCCGTCGTCATCTTTCAGGACTTGCAAAAGTGAAGAATACATAAGTGTCCTTTTCTGCTTCCTTCCCTTTAGTTTTTCCTTCATCCAGTCCGCACTCACACAGTACCACTTGCTTGCGTCAGATACAGATGAGTTTGATAGCTTAACCCCTCACCCCGTATAATTGTCACTAAGTCATGTCGCAGCTTGTCATATGCTCGGTTAATTCTTTTCCCTTCAATCACGTAAAGGCTTTAATGAGTCTGAGATGAGTTTGATAGTCTTTTTCCCATCACCCATTATATTTGCCACTAAGTCATGTAGTAGCTTGTCATATGCTCGGTTAATTCTTTTCCCTTCAATCACGTAAAGGGTTTAATTCAATATATCCCTAAATGTATATCAGATAATGGCTCTGCATAAGGCTAAGTGGCATACACAGGGTAGCTCTTGTAAGCATAACATAGCTTATACTTTCTATCCATGAATTAACTTTTTGAGGATATTTATCGCATTTGAACTCCAGCTTCACCTTAACCTCGACCTGCATAATCTGTCCCACTCATTAATTGTTCCAGGTGAAATAAATCTTAAAGTATCTGACTCCCACTTCCAGGTTCTAGGCCACTCGCTAAAGCTTTCATTCACCCCTTGAAGCTCTTGGTCACGACATCCTACAGAACGACAGTCATCCTTCCCTTCCGTCAGTTACTTCACCCTTCCTTGCTCCTATAATCCTCTTCCGACCTTCAACCCAACAATCCCTCACGTTCTTAGTCCCCGACAATGCAAATTATAGTTCCAAGTCACTTCTCGCTCGCTTTTCCTCTTTGACTCAGAGCCGCGCAAAACACGCCTTGACATTAAAACATTTTCATGGACAAGTTTTATCTCGACGCAAAACGGATAAAACAGATGAACTTTGTCGCGTCATTTTCACTAATAACCCGCAAAAGTCTGAGGTGCCTGAATGTATGTTTGTGTGTGTGTGTGTGTGTGTGTGTGTGTGTGTGTGTGTGTGTGTGTGTGTGTGTGTGTGTGTGTGTGTGTGTGTGTTGCGTGATTTTCATCCTTCAAAATGACGACCAAGAAGAAATAATGTGATGGCTTTATTTTCTTTATTTTTTGTCTCACGTGAGCCTCGCAACGCGCGCACGTAATTAGTGAGGCGTGAAGGCACTAATCATAAGTATTAATTAAACATCAGGATCTGCGTCATTTGAGTCAACTTCTTATTCTTACTTTTTTTTCACGAGTATCGGTTTACACAACACCTGAGTAACGCTAATCAAGTTGTTCTTACTTTTTGCGTGGTCACCTAAATCACGTAACGATATTTTATTTCGTGCTTGTAAATTTAAACGATACACGGGTTAATTTTCCCTCCTTCACTTTGATAACAATAAAGGTGTTGGTCGTGAAAAGGATATGTAGGTACTATGACTTTCTACTACTACTGCTACTACTACTACTACTACTACTACTACTACTGCTATTATTATTATTACTACTACTACTATTACTACTATTACTATTATTGATACTACTACTACTACTACTACTACTACTACTATTGCTACTACTACAACTACAACTACTACTACTACTCCTATTACTACTACTACAACTACTACTATTACTGAAGCACGTGGACTTCACACGGACGCCTCTCACTTCGTCACTCATGCCAACCCTTTGTATTCCACTTGCCTAGGCCGTAATCAAAGCCAGGGTTGACAGACAGCATATGGGTGATCTTTGGCCACGGCGGCAGTCGAGGATTGCCAACCATCGGTGGGGCCCGAAGGTGGTGACCCGCGTTCACTACTTCCGTTCGCTAACCTGAGACGTTGCTGTTTATTATTTTGGATTGCACTATTAGGCTATATGGATTAGAGTTCGGTGTAATGTGCCTGAATTCGATTGCAGAGAAAGTATTTGTTCTTGAATGGATTTGGACTCAAGGGCAAACCTCTGCATTAAATTCTGAACCCTTGCTTTGGCTCAGACGGAGTGAGTGTGTGCTCCGTGGAGGGCTGAGCGCTGAGGGATAGGTACAGGCAGGTAAAGTTGGGGGATATGATATAGCTGCGCGTGGCCTCGGTGCTCCTCTCCGTAGCATTGAGGGGTAGGTTGTCCTTCATGATAGCGCTCAACTTGCACTGATTCACCGAGGTCAGGACGAGGCAGGGGCGACGGTTCCAAGAAAACAGAACCAAGCTATTGTCTTTGTTTTTCGTGTGTGTGTGTGTGTGTGTGTGTGCGCGCCGGCGGTCACGTAGGAAAGATACGCAGCCACAGATCACGACGCACCTCAACAAACGCAGTCTTTGTTTTGTCATCACCGCAGCCACCACGACCCTTCCTTCCCAGCACCCGTGTCCAGCCCCGCCCACCCACCAACTCCCCCCAAACCAGGCCCAGTCCACCTGCCCTCCAGTCATCGAGGACACTCACGATCCACCCTCCACCCAATGCCCACCACACGCCATAGTCCACACCGCGCCTCCACAATTATCCACACCCATTATTCACATGATTTACTCTCCACTTATGACGTTCAGGCTGTTGTCTCTCGGGGAACTTCTCCACCTCCACCCCCTCATTCTTTTTCTTCCTCCTCTCCCTCCCTCCCTCCATTCTTCACCGCCCTTTACTCCCTCCCTCATCACCAATCGCTTCGTTCCATTCCTCCACTTGTTTTTTTCATTCCGCCTCTCGTTCCACCTCATACCTCCCTCACCTCTTGCCCTTCCACGCGAGCCATCTTTTACCTCTTCCTCGCGCACCCCTTCAATTCTCCTGCCTCCCTCTCTCACCTGTTGGCCCATCATTTATTCCTCCCTCACTACCCACGCTACCTCGTCCCCATCCACCCTTCGAACCCCTTCACCCGCTCCCTTCACCTTCCCTCACCCCTTCGCAAGACCCTATCATCCACCTTCTCTACGGTTCAACTTCCCCACTGCACCAGGTAAAAGTTCAGTAGGTTCTCTTGACCCTCTCTGCAACCCCTACACGCATCCTTCCTACTGAGCCTCAACCCACTACCCACACGTCCTTCTACCTTGCCTTTCCTTCCTCTTCCTTCTCATCCCACCCCTCAATGCCCTTCCACATCGCCACCTCACATTCCACCTCGTTTCTCATCCCCATCCTGTCCCTTCCCCGTTGCGCTAACCACCCGCCATACGAGTGTTTCAAGACCTCCCGCTGCTGACCTGCACGGGAGAGACTCATCCCAGGCCACTATGACATTTTGGTTCCGTTAACGGCCGGCCTCTTCTTCTTCGCCATGTTCGGTCTTTCGCCTCCTCTTCGCCACCCATCCTTGCTTACCCCACCCCCTCGTCGCCTCATTCCTGCCTCCCACCCGCCCGTCCTCTCTCTCCCTCCCAGCCGCCGTCAGATGCGAAACCAGTCAGCGCTCGTCTTTAAACTCCCCACCTCTAACAATGTACTGCACGCATCGCTGGAGACCGGTCGCAGGTGATATAAATTGCTGCAGGAGATCCAGCGGGGTAAACTTGCACTGTTTGGACACGGTATTATAAGGCTTTCCGGGGGTAGAATGGGGAAAAAAGAGGAGTCAGCAAGAAGAAGAACATTTCCCTCTCTCTCTCTCCCTCTCTCTCCCGCTACGCTCGGTCGCCTTCTTATATTCTCAGAGAACACCCAACCAACGCACACACACACACACACACACACACACACACACACACACACACACACACACACACACCTCCATATTTGTTACTGCTTCTGCTGTTGTTGTTGTTGTTTTTCTTATTAATAGTGTTGCTTTTGTTACTGTTGCTTCTTCTCTTCCTACTTATTTGCTGTCTATGTTACTGTTGCTATTACTGTCGTTACTTTTGTTGTTGTTGCTTTTACTACTCTTACTGTTGTTGTTTTCACTTTTGTTTCAACCATTTCTGCTGTTCCTTCTGCTTCTGCTTCTACTTCTGCTGCCGCCGCTGCCATACCATTCCCATACCACGAAGGCGACACACCATCCCGGCGACGCGCACCCTTGCCATACCATCGGCCCATCACGACACATTACAGCCATGCCGCTCCCCATCAACACATCTCCATTACCATACCTTCCCCACCGCCCCGCCGCCGCCGCCCCATCACCATAAGCATCTCCGCCATCCACCGCCATTACCATACCGCCGGCACACCATTACCATAACACTCCAATACCATTAACGCTACTAGTAAGATAGCCAAGCATTCACCACCCCTTCCCTTACTTCACCACTGCTATAATCATCACCATCACAATTTGTATGTTTTGTAAATATTTGTAAATGATTACTATTATTATTATCATTATTATTATCGTGATTATTATGATTATTATCTTTACTATGATTATTGCTATTATTGTTATTTCTATTTTCCTTTTTATTTTCGATCATACTACTTTGTTCATTTGTCTCATTCATTTCATTTCATCTTCCATTGATGTATATTTTCAGCTCTAGGGCTGCCTGATACTTCATGAAATAAACCGTTTATTATTATTATTATTATTATTACTTTAAGACACCACTTCACCACTGCTATAATCATCACCATCACCACTACTTTAAGACGCCACTCCACCCCCTTTTCCTTACTTCACCACTGCTATAATCACCACCATCATCACCACTACTTTAAGACACCACTTCACCACTGCTATAATCACGACCATCACCATCACCACTACTTTGAGACACCACTTCACCCCCTTTCCCTTACTTCACCTCTGCTATAATCACCACCATCATCACCACTACTTTAGGACACCACTTCACCCCCTTTTCCTTACTTCACCACTGCTATAATCACCACCATCATCACCACTACTTTAGGACACCACTTCACCCCCTTTCCCTTACTTCACCACTGCTATAATCACCACCATCACCATCACCACTACTTAAAGACACCACTTCACCCCCTTTTCCTTACTCCACCACTGCTATAATCACCATCACCATCACCACTACTTAAAGACACCACTTCACCCCCTTTTCCTTACTCCACCACTGCTATAATCACCACCATCACCATCACCACTACTTTAAGACACCACTTCACCCCCTTTTCCTTACTCCACCACTGCTATAATCACCACCATCACCATCACCACTACTTTAAGACACCACTTCACCCCCTTTTCCTTACTCCACCACTGCTATAATCACCATCACCATCACCATCACCACTACTTTAAGACACCACTTCACCCCCTTCTCCTTACTTCACCACTGCTATAATCACCATCACCATCACCATCACCACTACTTTAAGACACCACTTCACCCCCTTTTCCTTACTCCACCACTGCTATAATCACCACCATCACCATCACCACTACTTTAAGACGCCACTTCACCCCCTTTTCTTTACTTCACCACTGCTATAATCACCATCATCACCATCACCACTACTTTAAGACGCCACTTCACCACTACTATAATCACCACCATCACCATCACCACTACTTTAAGACACCACTTCACCCCCTTTTCCTTACTTCATCACTGCTGTACTCACCATCATCACCATCACCACTATTTTAAGACACCACTTCAACCCCTTTTCCTTACTTCACCACTGCTATAATCACGACCATCACCATCACCACTTCTTTAAGACACCACTTCACCCCCTTTTCCTTACTTCACCACTGCTATAATCACGACCATCACCATCACCACTACTTTAAGACACCACTTCACTCCTTTTCCCTTACTTCACCACTGCTGTACTCACCATCATCACCATCACCACTACTTTAAGACACCACTTCAACCCCTGTACTTCACCACTGCTATAATCACCACCATCATCACCATCACCACTACTTTAAGACACCACTTCAACCCCTGTACTTCACCACTGCTATAATCACCACCAGCACCATCACCACTACTTTAAGACACCACTTCAACCCCTGTACTTCACCACTGCTATAATCACCACCATCACCATCACCACTACTTTAAGACACCACTTCACCCCCTGTACTTCACCACTGCTATAATCATCATCATCACCATCACCACTTCATCCCCTGTACTTCACCACTGCTATAATCATCATCACCATCACCACTAAGAGGGAATCACCATTTATTACTCCCCACACCTCGTCCAGACCCCCTTTCTCCTTTTCCCATTACATCACCACTATAGAAAGACACCATCCCAATAACCATACAACCCCAAAACCCAATAAACATATGTTGCAATTATAACCATCGCCTCTTAGAATATAATACGGTGTCACTATGTACTCCTACCTTCTCTTTTTCTTCCCTTCACACCTAAATTAAATCACACATCACACACACACTCACACTCTCTCTCTCTCTCTCTCTCTCTCTCTCTCTCTCTCTCTCTCTCTCTCTCTCTCTCTCTCTCTCTCTCTCTCTCTCTCTCTCTCTCTCTCTCTCTCTCTCTCTCTCTCTCCTCTCAATCTCCTTCGCCCCTCAGCCACACACACCACACCACCACACACAAGGTACATCTCTCTCCCTCCCTCTCCCTCCCCTTCGCCCCTCCGCCACACACACCACACGCCCTCCTCATGCCTTCACACCGGCGTCGCCATTGTGTGCACGAGCGAGAATGTTAAGCTCGCCAAGACGATACAAAAAGGAGCAGAGGTGGCGCGGATCCGTGAAAACCTGGACGACATCCAACACACGACGAAGACGACGACGACCTCCACGACTCCAACGACCTCGACCCTGATGATGATGATGATGATGATGATGAGATTATTAGATGCAGGAATGAAGGGACGAAAAAGGTACTGAGTGTAATTAAAATATATATTCATGGGTGATTAAATGTGGGTGAAACAATGGAGAGAGAGAGAGAGAGAGTGTGACACGCTACTCTCATCATCATCATTTCTTTCTCCTCCTCCACTTCTTCTTTGCCTTCACTTCCCTCATCTTCGGGGCTGGGGAGGCGTGTGGGGAGAAGAGAGAGGAGGGGAGGTAGAGTTGAGATTGAGGGACACGTAGAGAGGGAGGGAGGGAAGGAGGGAATGGAGGAACAAGCAGAAGTAGCATTCTCTCCCCCTCGGTAAGGTTACCTCCACCTCCACCTCCTCCACCTCCTCCTCCTCCTCTTCTCCAGACGGTCATCTCCAACTTGATCGTCAGTCTGGTCTCGCCTCGCCATCTCCACTACTTCCTCCACCTCCACACCTCCTCCTCTCACTCCCTCCACACGCTCCTCCCTTCCACACCATTACCTCCATCTCCACCTTCTCCATTCCATCCTTTTTCATCCACACTTCTGCCACTTCCTCCACACGATATCCTCCTCCTCCTCCTCTTCATCCACATTGCCTCCATATCACATCCTCCTCCATCTGTCTGACTCTTACAAACTCATGTCACACTCTACCCTCTCCAATCCACCTCTAGTCCACTTCATCATCAGAATCTCCACCTCCTCCTCCTCTTCCACCTTTTCATCCACATTACCTCCACATCACATCCCCCTCCTCCATCTGTCTGACTCTTACAAACTCATGTCACACCCTACCCTCTCCACTCCACCTCTAGTCCACTCCATCATCAGAATCTCTACCTCCTCCTCTTTCACATGCACATCCCACTACCACCACCGCCACCATCACCTCCACCTATCTCTTATTCTAATGCATCTCCATCACAGTCTCCACCTCCTCCACCTCATGCATCTTCCACTAACACTGATTTATATTGCTTCTTCACCTCCACCACCTCCACCACCGCCTCGTCCACTTTTCCATGCCTTTTCCTCCTCCTCCACCTCCACTACAATTGATTTATACCACTTCTCCTCCTCCAACACCATCACCTCGTCCACTTCTTCATGCCTTTCCTCCACCTACTCCACCATTATTCCACCTGCGACCTTCACCAGTCTGTTTTTTTTTTTATTTTTTTTTTTTTACAGCAGAGGAGTCAGTTCTACATCCCCTTCGTCAGCGCCTCCTTCAGGAACGTCCTCGTATCCTTCTCGTTGTCCTCAGCGTCACCTTCGTCATGTCGTTACTGAAGGTGTTATCGCTGCCATCACTACCACCACCACCACCAGTACCACCACCATCACCACCATTAACCTCACAACCAGATTACCAGCCACCATCCATCTTGGGGGAAGGAATTAAGAAGGAAGAGGAGGAGGAGGAGGAGGAGAAAGAAGAGTTGGAGGAGGAGGAGGAGGGGGAAGAAGAGTTAGAGAAAGAGGAGCAGGAGGTGGAGTTGGAAGAGGAAGAGGAGGGTGAGGAAGAAGAAAAATAAAATAATCAGAATCAGAAGACGGAAAGGAGGAGAAAATGGAACAGAAAGACGATGAGGAAGAAGAAAACAATAAGAAGAAGAAGACGTACAGGAATGAGAAGGAGGAGAAGCTGGTGATGAGGAAGCAAAAACGAGAGTAAGAAGAAGAAGAAGAAGGAGGAGGGTAGTTAAAGGAGAGGAGGAGGAGGAGGAGGAGGAGGAGGAGGAGGAAGTTCAAAGGATGACAATGAGGTCCTTCAACATACTCGCTGCAATCTTTTTCCTTTCTTTGCTTTTTCATTATTTTCCTAAGTCCTTCATTTCCATTTTTATTCTCCTTCTTCCTCTTCCTTTCCTCCGTCATCTGCTTGCTTACACCCCTGCATACCAATCTTCTCTCTCTCTCTCTCTCTCTCTCTCTCTCTCTCTCTCTCTCTCTCTCTCTCTCTCTCTCTCTCTCTCTCTCTCTCTCTCTCTCTCTCTCTCTCTCTCTCTCTCTCTCTCTCTCTCTCTCTCTCTCTCTCTCTCTCTCTCTCTCTCTCTCTCTCTCTCTTCATCGTTCGGTATTTCTTGCTTTTTCTCCTTCTATATTTATCTGCACGTTTTTTTTTCTCTCTCTCCCCCTCCGTATTTTCTTCTTTTCTTTGTTCCTTTTTTTCTCTCTCCTTCTCCTCCATTTTCCTTTGTCTAGTCTCTTCATATTTTCTCCTCACACTTCACTTTATTCTTCAGTTTGCTTGTCTTCTTCTCATCTCTAACATTTCTGTCTTTTTTTTCTGTATTATTTTCTTATTTTTTGTTGCGCTCCTTCCATTTTCTCATCTTCTATCTCCTAATTTACTACTTCTAATTTTTCTCAACTCTCATTCTTTTATGCCTGTTCCTCTCTTTCTCATTATTTCCTACTTCCCTTTTCCTCCTCTTTTCTCTTTCTTCTTCTCTTCCAGCTTTTTATCGTCTACACTTCTCTCAGCATCCTTCTTCCTCCTATCTCCAATTCCTTCATTACTTTCCTCTTTATTTTCTACTCCTCTCATTTACTTTCCCTTTCCTTCGTTTTATCGTCTCCTCGTCTCGTATACTCTTCCCTAATCACCTTTTCCTTCCTCTCCCCTTACTTTATTACTCCCCTCTCCCTCTTCTATTGCTTCCCACCTCCCCGCATCTTCTCTCCCCCGCCGCCAGAGAGTCAGGGGTCAAGAATCTGGGATGGTCGAGGGGGTTGCCCGCTGACCACGACCACAGCACCAGCAGCATCAACAACAGCCCTTCTCCTCCTCCTCCTCCTCCTCCTCCTCCTCCTCCTCCTCCAGCTACTTGATCACCTGCCTCTCCATCTTCCGTTTTTGTCCGTACGTCTGTCGAAGCGCTCCTAATAAGCATCCTCTGGTCCCCTTTTAGCAAACTGGATGAAGGGATCGTGTTTGTTTTGGTGGCCTCCTGTTTGAAGTAGAGTCTAACCACACTGGAAGAGCCACGGAATAGGTTTGGATTCAATACGGCGGGATTCGGAGGAGGATTGAGGAGTACAGGAGGTCGGTGGGGGAAAGTAAAAAGAGTGAATGAAGGTTTATGAGCAGTACGTCTTGTCTTGCTCTCTGTGTTTTTCCCGCGAACAAGAAGATAAAGAAACATGACAAACGTAAACATTCCCTGTGACACAAAGGAGGGAGTGGACGAAGAATTGTGGAAAGAGCGTGTGGAGGAGTGGCGGGTAGTGGAGGAGGAGGAGGAGGAAGTGGAAGAGGAGTAGGAGGAGGAGGAGGAAGGTGTGAGTGGGGTATTGGGGGGGTAGGGGGGTGGATTCGTAGTAATCTTTTGTCTCTGTCTGTGATATTCAATTGTACAAATACAGCTCTTGTCAGTGTGAGTTATCTCCGGTTTATGATGTTACTTAGATTACTGTTGGGCGCGTGTTCGATTCCCTCCCCCCCTCCCATCTCTCCCTCTCCCTCTCTCTCTCTCTCTCTCTCTCTCTCTCTCTCTCTCTCTCTCTCTCTCTCTCTCTCTCTCTCCTGACATTTAATCTTTAGTGTACCAGTAATTTTACATTTTTTTTCTTGTGACAGCTTTGCTTGCAGATTAATTTAAGAATTGTGTATCTAATTAAACCGGAGAGAGAGAGAGAGAGTTATGTATGTGTGTGGGTGGTAGAGGGTGTGTATGGAAGTCTGTTTGATCTATGGGCAATGTGTGTGTGTGTGTGTGTGTGTGTGTGTGTGTGTGTGTGTGTGTGTGTGTGTGTTTGAATACATTATGATGGAGACTGCGGTGTAAATATGAGTAAGTGTGTATGTGGAAGAATGGCGGTACGTGTGTGTGTGTGTGTGTGTGTGTGTGTGTGTGTGTGTGTGTGTGTGTGTGTGTGTGTGTGTGTGTGTGTGTTTGGCTTACGTGGAGGGCAATGTATGTTTGTATGTGAGCAGGTGGTGTGTTTAAGAGGACAGAGGAAGGCAGGGTGAAGTGTGCTGAGGTAAGATGCAGTTAATATGTACCTGCTCATGCACATTATAAGTGGAGGGGCTTATGCTGATGTAGTACGTGTTAGTGTGTGTGTTTAGGTGCAGGTGTTAATACAAAAGAACGAAGAAGGATATGAGGTGGAGGGAGGTACGGTGAGGAGTGGTGAGGCGGGAAGAGGAGGCGTATCACGTAAGTATTGAAAGAGAGAAGTCGTATGGTGTTGTAGACGTGACTGTGTACAGGTATGGTGAGAGAGAGTGAGATATAAGTTAATAATACGAGTAAACATAGGGAGAGGGAAGTCGTATGGTGTTGTATATCGTGATTGTGTGCAGGTATGGTGAGACAGAGTGAGATATAAGTTAATAATAAGAGTAAACATGGGGAGTTTCAGTAAGGTGTGATGGTGATTAGGGGATGAGCAGCAGGTAAGTAGTGGGAGTGGAAAGTCGTATGTCTGTGTGTGTGTTTGTGAGCGAGTATGAACATAAGAACATAGAACATAGGGAGACTGCAAGAGGTTAACAAGAGTAATCATGATAGTGAGGTTAGGAAAAGAGGAACACCCTTTAAGTATCGCAAGTGGGAAGTCGGACGTATATTGGTGATTATGGTATGCTGAGGTGTGGCGAGGTATGGTAAGGTGAGGAAATAATTAACATCACCTGAGTATTGAGAGTGAGAAGGCGTAGTGATGTGCATGCGTGTTTGCGTGTAAGTAAGAGGAGGTAAGGAGACGGGAACATAAGAAGCAAAATGTAAGTATGACCATTGTGTAAGTACTGGGAATGGTAAAGCCTTATGGTGATATGTATTGTGCTTGTGTGTAGGTATAAAGAGGCTGTGTATTGTGAGCAAAGAAAGGACGCAAAATCTAAGTATGCTGAGGTATGGTGAGGAACGACTATTATGTAAGTATTGGGAATGGTAAAGCGTTGTGGTGATCTGTATTGTGCTTGCGTGTAGGTATAAGGAGGCTGTGTTGTGAGCAAAGAAATGAAGCAAAATGTAAGTAAGAGGAGGCATGGCGAGGTGTGGTAAGGTAAAGTACGACCATTATGTAAGTATTGGGAATGGTAAAGCCTTATGGTGATATGTATTGTGCTTGTGTGTAGGTATAAAGAGGCTGTGTGTTGTGAGCAAAGAAAGAAAGCAAAATCTAAGTATAAGGTATGGTAAGGTATGGAGAGGTGAGAAGGGGAGGAACACCAGGTAAGTATTGAAAGTGGAAAGCTGTATGTTGACGTGTACGTGTGTGTGTTTGTGTGTGGGTATGAGGAGGCTGTGTGTTGTGAGCAAAGAAAGAAAGCAAAATCTAAGTATGAGAAGGTATGGTAAGGTATGGAGAGGTGAGAGAAGGAGGAACACCAGGCATGTATTGAAAGTGGAAAGCTGTATGTTGGTGTGTATGTGTGTGTTTGTGTGTGGGTATGAGGAAGCTGCGTGTTGTGAGCAAAGAAAGGAAGCAAAATCTAAGTATGCTGAGGTATGGTAAGGTATGGAGAGGTGAGAGAAGGAGGAACACCAGGTAAGTATTGAAAGTGGAAAGCTGTATGTTGGTGTGTATGTGTGTGTTTGTGTGTGGGTATGAGGAAGCTGCATGTGGTGCGGTGAGGTAGGATCAGAGGAAGCAATATATAAGTAGTAAGCAAAGTCTGAGTGCTCCCCGCCGCGCTCGCTGGGTGGGGCATCCGGTTAGGCGCTCCCTTACGTCACTGGCCCATCCGCGAGGTCACACAAGGTCATATGAAGGGTGTGGGAGGCTCTTGACCTTACTCGCTCGTGACCCGACTCACGGCCAAGACTCATCTCCCCTCCGCAGCCTCCCTCACCCGCCTCATCTTCACTCACCTCCTCCTCCTCCTTCTTCTCTTCTTCTTCTCCCCCTCTTCTTGACCTTTCCCGGACCTCTCCTCAATTTTTTCCCTCCCCGGCCCTTGTTTCCCTTATCACTTCGGGTTCATTCTTTAACGTCTCTCGATTTCTTTTTCCCTTTAATTTTTTTCCCAAGATTCACCTTTTTTCCCTTCGTCATTCCCTCCTTACCTCTCCCTTATTTCGCTTTTCTTCACTTCCTCTCTCTCTCTCTCTCTCTCTCTCTCTCTCTCTCTCTCTCTCTCTCTCTCTCTCTCTCTCTCTCTCTCTCTCTCTCTCTCTCTCTCTCTCTCTCTCTCTCTCTCTCTCTCTCTCTCTCTCTCTCTCTCTCTCTCTCTCTCTCTCTCTCATTTTTTTCCCAAGATTTACTTTTTTTTCCCTTCGTCATTTCCTCTTTACCTCTCCTTTATTTCGTTTTTCTTCACCTCTCTCTCTCTCTCTCTCTCTCTCTCTCTCTCTCTCTCTCTCTCTCTCTCTCTCTCTCTCTCTCTCTCTCTCTCTCTCTCTCTCTCTCTCTCTCAACGCTCCCACCCACATCTCGTTTTCTCTTTACACTGACGTGGCATTCAGCGTCGGTACTTGAGCACATCTGATAACGCCGCTTCGCTAACAGGCCTCATGCTGTCTGTCTGCCCTCTCGCACCTTACATCCCTCACAGGAGATAACGCCTCAGCACGTCCTTACCCCAACACCACCTCGCATCTTCTCTCCCTTGTTTTAGCGCCTCCCGTTACGCACGTCTCATTTTCCTACCCTTGCCGTCTATGTTATGTTATGACGGTTCGCTTACTCACTCACTCTGCTTCATTACGTCCACCAAGAATGAGTTCTCTGTCTCGTTTTACCTCCTCAGAATTTATCTTTTGCCTCTCCACGCCTCATTGGTCGTTTCACTTTCCCTCTCTCCAATCCTCTTCCTCTTCCTCCAGCCTCCTCCTTCTTCCCTCCACTTATGCACTCAACTCATCCGTCTTCAATCCGTCACACTTCCCTTTCAAGCCTTGTCGTGTGTGTGTGTGTGTGTGTGTGTGTGTGTGTGTGTGTGTGTGTGTGTGTGTGTGTGTGTGTGTGTGTGTGTGTGTGTGTGTGTGCCCCTGGGTGCGCGCGCGCAAGAGAAGAAAAGGGAAAGGGGTAATTTAAAAAGCGAAGGTTAAGGATACCTTCCCTAACCTCAAGCCAAGCTTGTCATCATTGCAAACACACACACACACACACACACACACACACACACACACACACGTACAGACGCAAAGTCACCCAACCGAAAGCAATGAATACATTAGGTAAAAAAAAAGTTGCCGTCAATTTGAGCAGACTTATCACTTCACTGATTGGGAGGGAGTTTTTCGCGGGCGCGGCGCTCATCCCGGGTCTGGCGGGGGAGAAGGACGAGGAGCGGCGTGGCGAAGCGGTAAGCGGAATAAAAGTTAATTCTGTGCTGCCGCGGGAACGAGTCGAGCGGCGATCACACCGCCTAAAAGGACCAGTCCTGCTTGGCGGACGAACCGACACGAGAAAGAAAGCTGTATTGACGAAGTGTGTTCGTGAGGGGGAGGACAGTCCGAGGTGAAAGTGTAGAGATGAGAAATTAGACGGAAAAGCGAGAGTGCCCTAGAAAGGGGAGTAGAGAATGCGAGAGGTCGGCGGGCCGTGGGGAACCGGGCAGTCCAAAAAACCAGGGTGAGAGTGCCTCGAAGCCTCGTGTACCCGCGAGGGCTGACCGGCGGAGAGGGCCTCTTGGCTCGCTGGGCTTCTCATAACAACTGGCTGCTACTACGACAAGTCACTTCAGCTGCAAGTGGTCATTGTAAGCAAGACAAGCAAACAATAAACAGGAGTGTAAATGGAGAGAGTTTGGGTAGGGAAAGGCCTTTGCGTACACTAGCCTGAGTGGTCCTTTCTTTCCGGATGGTTTTTATTCTGCAGTTGTTTCAGCGAGGACCGTAAGCAAAAAAGTCACTATGGGTGTGTGCGGCGAGGACGCTGCGGGGCTCCTGACAGCCGCAGGAAGATGTTCTCCTCGCCGGGATGACGCGTCGCCTCCTCCACCCCGTGTTTAGCTTCCAAGGGTGAACGTCCTCGGCGGGACTCCCAACCTTTTTCGCCCCGACGCAGTGACACACCCAGGAAGCGAGTGAGGCTGCGGTGTGCCGGGGTGCGCGTGGCTGTTTTTCGGCCGGGCCATCACGGGCATTGAGTACTGATCCTGAGCGACCCCGCGGTGCCCGGAGACGCTGGCCCGGAACAACACACTGCCTGACGCTCCTCCGCGGGTCAGGAGGCGGGCGATGCATGACTGGAGGACACGCGCTCTCACCGTCCTGCAGGAGTCTACCGGCGACAATAACAACGGACGAGGCACCATAAGTTACCGTCCTCATCCCCACAGAGGTTCTTAGCGGCCGTGTTATGCCCATCGTGTTCTGCCCATCCCCTCCATGCTCACCCACAGCCACTTCTCTCCGGCTCAATTACCACCACCAGTTTATGGCAACGCCGGTGTTTCACGCGGCAAGGAGATACCAGGAGGGTCTTTAAGGGTACAAACAAGGGTGAGGAAGAGGAGGCCAGAGGCGAGGGCGAGGCGGTTATCGAGTGAGGTGCATGGGTACAGGAGAGGCTGGCGGGGGGTTCGGGCGAGGAGAATAATGGGAGCTGCGGGGATGGGATGGGTACTAAGGAAGAGGAGTTCAGATATGGAGATTGTGCAGCGGGCGCCAGAGGGTGAAACAATGATACAGGGACCCGGAAGCAGACGAAGAAAATGGGTACACGTGTGAATGAGGGAGAGGTGAGTGTGCGAGCGAGGGAGAGATGAGTACAGACGGAGGAGGAGAATGCAGACGAAGGAAGGGGTACAGACGAAGGAAGGGGTACAGACGAAGGAAGGGGTACAGACGAAGGAGAAGGGTACAGACGACGGAGGGGTTTACATACAAACGCAGGAAGAGGGGAAAGATATGGAGAGGCAGGATCATACGAGGAAGACCCGGATACAGACAAGGAAGAAGCGGGTACAGACACGACAGAAGCGGGTGCAGGCGTGGGACAGGCGAAGGGGGGTGGGGGTACGGCGAAGGAGGGAGGGTACAAGCGGGTGACCGTGTGCCGCACATTCCTGTTCCCTGCAGCTGCCGGTTCACGCCGCCCTCCGCCCTTGCTTATGTATAATAAACTGGTGCATCTCAGCTCCTTAACAGCTTTCAGTATTGTAGAAATAAATGTCTTGTGTCCCTAAACTACAAAAAATCTACAAATCGATCCTTAAAACAACGAAACGTCTCATAATAAATAACATATGCGAGGCTTTATCAGTTAAGGAGGTTCTGAAAGGCTGAAAGGAACACAACCTCTGCCTCTTGCGTTGCAGCCTTGATCACCAGCTCCAGGTGCGGCGGTGAGGCTACTGGCTGGCCTGTTGTCCCTCGGCCGTCAGGGGGAAACGCCAATCAGGGCTCCTTATCGGCCGCGGCTCAAAAGCTTCGCCCGCCACCCACTACTCACCTCACGTCCACGCAAATGGGGAGAGAGTTTCAGGCGCCCTCCCGAAGCTCCACACAAAGGAGGGGAGGGCGGGCGCGGCACCCCACACGCGGATTTCTCTCTTTTGTTTCACTTGTGGATCCCGCGGCCTCGTGCATCAGATAGAGTGAGTGACTCGGCCGATCTGATGGAGAAGGGAAGTCAGCCGAACGTGACCCCTCCCGAGTACGTGACGCTACAGTTCCGGAGGCACACACGACGGCAACCTGCGGGAGTACCCAGGCTCTGCACACTGCCGGGCCGGTGCCTTGCCCTGCCGCCTCACCGAGGAAATGGTGCCATTCCACTACACCTCGGTGTCTCACACACACACACACACACACACACACACACACACGGAATAGACAGCATAAAAAGGTTGAAAATGGCATATACTAACGTAGATATTCAATGTCGAAGAAGCTGGAAATAAATGATTTCTTAATGGAAAAAGAACTTGACATCATGTGTCCTGTGGAGAACAAGTTAAGTGAGAATGTTAATATCCAGGTGGGAGATGGTAACATAGATTATAGAGACAAAAAAAAAAAGGGGGGGGGGGGGGAGTGGTGATGGCAACGAAGAACGGCATACATGTGGAGAATGTGAAAATGGCGGATGTAATAAACATGAAAATACCAACCAGAGGCAGTGACGAGAGAGAAATCACAGTGGCGTAATGAAAAACTGACAACATAATCTTGATGAGCGAATTTAATTGTAAGGAGGTCCACTGGGAAGAGTATGACACAGGAGAAAGTGAAGATTCATGGGCAGCACACTATCAAACATAACCATGAATAATGTACTAATGACCCAGTGGGTCAAAGAAGAGACAAGAAATAGAAATGACACCTCAGCAAAGCTAGATTAATTGCTGACCCAAAATTCAGACGTGCTTCAAGATTCAAAACACCTGTGTTCCATAGGACAAAGTGATCATGTAGTGATTGAGATCCAAACGATAGAAGGGAGGAGTCTATCAGCACGGAACGAGTTATACCAACAAGGAAGATACAACTATAAAGGATAGAAAGCCCAGACTCGTGGACTCGGAATTACATGCACCGCGTGGCGGCGTGAGCGGAGGGAAGGTGTTTGGTTTGCTGCCACATTCGCCGGCGGCGAGGCACAGGAATAAGGCTGGGTCCGTAACCACAGATAGACAGTTTCTTTTTAGTGCTGTCAAATTGAAACACGTGAAAGTATTTTTCTTCCATAAAAGACCAGACCGTTTTGGAACTAACTAATTATTGTGGCGAAGAGACCGGAGAAGCTCCATAAGGGAGGCGATAGTTCATGTCTGCTTGATTAACAACATTAACCTTGGCGACCCTCGGATCGGGCACTGACTCCCCCTCCCGCCCAGCGACGCAGCGCTCCTCACGCGAGCCGCGGGACCAGGAAGTGTCGCCGCGCGGAAGAGTTCGCTGTGGTTTTCCCTCTCTTGCAACTGATAATTTACTGCTCAAATAATAGTGATGGAAGCGCAAAAAACAAAGTTATGTTTAGGTAGCTCTCTACTTTAGCTTCTGAGGCTTGTCCGATAGCCACGATGACGGGCTCAAAACATCTCTCCTCGTCTGTCTGTTGGAGTCTGACAGTGATATACTGACTGTAGAGTCGCTGTTTGGACCCAGTGTTTGATTCTTCAGCTGGAAAAATATAGAAAGAATCTCTCTCTCTCTCTCTCTCTCTCTCTCTCTCTCTCTCTCTCTCTCTCTCTCTCTCACACACACACACACACACACACACACACACACACCAGGAGCGGGGCGGGTGATGGGTAATGGGCAGCGGGTCAGTCTCGCCGCTGAGTGACCAGTCGCTCTGACCTTTGAAGGGCCGGCAGGTGGGGAGCCGCTGCGTCAGGTGCAGGCTCTCCTTCCGTCCTCCCGCATGAAAATGAGAGGTGTTATGAGGCGAGAAAGAAAACGGGATGTCGATTGGTACTTTCAAAACAGGTTGTTGAGAAAGGTTATCTTCCTCACTGCTCGCCGCGCCACCAGGCTGTTATTCACCCCCTGACCGACGGCCTACACCGTTCATCAACAGTCGAGCGTGTGTTAAGGTGGAGGGATTGCGGGTGGGGAGGGGGAAAAGGGGAAAATATGAAGAGTCGAGTGAACACTTTCCAAACAGGTTGACAGGAAAGGTTCGTTAGTGTCTGAGCGTGTCAAGGGACTCCGTGGCTGCTGGCAAGGCTGCGGACGTAATGATTCACGCCGCGGAGAAGAGAAGGGACGGAAATTACATTCGTGGCGCTAAACTTTACGTGCCGCTACTTCCCCGACCTTCCCGAGGCCGACGAGGGTGAAGGGGCCTTGCTCTCCTCTAGGCGGCAGGAGCGGCGGCAGCGGTGGTGGCGGTCACGCGCGAAGGGGATGAGCGCGTCTGACACACGTTTTTTTGTTCATGATGTAACCTGGAACTTTTACCTGCCCGGCCCCTACCTGTGTGCACCTCCCGCTCCCTGACACGCCCTCCGCGCCTCTCCCTTCCCGACCTCCCGACCTCCTCCCGCTCAGACAGGGCCATCTGCATCACCCCGTCTGCCTCTCTGTTTGTCTCCTTATCTCTCTCCCGTCCTGTCTTGTACATCAGTCTTATTTCTCTTCCCTTTCCTTCCCTTCTCTTCGGTGTGTGTGTGTGTGTGTGTGTGTGTGTGTGTGTGTGTGTGTGTGTGTGTGTGTGTGTCAGATTTTTTTTTTTTTTTGCATTACTCAGCAGTTGAATATAATCTGCTGGCTATCTTTATGGACAAAAACTGCAACGTAACACTCTTGCTACACTGTATAATCCGACAATAAATTATTTTCAAGGGTAACATATAGAGTTGAATAGTAATGAGTGGTCTATAAACCTATCTATCCATCTGTGTGTGTGTGTGTGTGTGTGTGTGTGTGTGTGTGTGTGTGTGTGTGTGTGTGTGTGTGTGTGTGTGTGTGTGTGTGTGTGTGTGTGTGTGTGTGTGTTCGTGAGTCCCGTTCCCTGTGGTCAAAGGTGACGTCCTGGGCTCACTACACCTGGCAAGGAACACACCTGGCGAGCACCTCCATGCACACAACACACCTGTCACTTCCTCAACACTGACAGGTAATGGAGGTAGGAGTGTGTGTGTGTGTGTGTGTGTGTGTGTGTGTGTGTGTGTGTGTGTGTGTGTGTGTGTGTGTGTGTGTGTGTGTGTGTGTGTGTGTGTGTGTGTGTGTGTGTTTGCCTAAGGGGTCATGGGGGTGGTGGGAACACTGTCTCTTGCCTGATTGCTTTGCCTTCTTTTCAATGGGTTCAAGACATGGATTGGAAAGAAAAAAGAAAGAAAAGAAAATCACTGACAATACTGCTGATGATTATATGACATTCTAATTGTAACTGCAACAAGAGCAACAGCAACTACTACTACTACTACTACTACTACTACTACTACTACTACTACTACTACAACTACAACTATCATCAACAAAGCAAACACCAGACCCAGTACTATTTCTCTACTCTCCAAATCACCTCCCGTTCCTTCCCCTTTAAATCACTCTTTCTTGTAAATGCGGTAATATATATGCACATACGATCACCAGAAAAGGTCATGGACGAAGCGGAGTAACGAGATCGTGATAAACAATTAAGGGAGTCGAGAGAAAGGTGAATAACGATGAGGGGACGTGAAGGATGAGTGAAGGAAGGAAGGAGGGAAGGAAAAGAGGAAGAGAGGAAAGGAGGATGGGGTCACAGGTCCGTGGGGAAGAGGAGGAATATGCTGAGGTGAAAGTGAATCACAGTCAGACGGGCAGAAGATCGGGGGTGGGTTAGGTTGGGTTGGGTTGGGGTGGTGTGAGGTGAGGTTGGGAAGTGAGGTTGGATTCCCTACTTCCTCAACCTCACTTCAGCTTCCCCACTCAACCCCCTACCGCCCTTGGTCATTCCTTCCTTCCTTCCTTCCTTCTCCAATACTGACTTACTCTCCTATCTGTCTATCTTTCTCTATGCTCCCTTCTTCCTCAACCTCAACTTCACCTTAACTTCCCCATTCCCACCCTTCGCCCTTCCTTCTTTCTTCCTTCCTTCCCCTCCTTCTTACTCTCGTGCGTGACTGTCATCCTCAACCTCATCCTCCCTCAACTTCCCCACTCACTCGCCATCCTTGGTTCTTCTTTTCTTCCTCCCCCACCTCCTACTTACTCTTCTACGTGTCTCCATTCTTCCCCAAACTCCCCATCACTGAACTTCCCACTCACAACCCCATCTTTGATCCTCCTTTCCATCCTTTCTTCCCCACTTCCTATTTATTCTACTATGTGTCTACTTTCTTCCCCAACCTTCTCCTTCCTTAACTTCCCCACCCATGCACACCACATCCTTTACTCTTCCACTCTACTCTCGTCCCTACTTGGCATCTCGTGTGCGTGTCTGTCTGTCTGTCTCTTAATCTGCCTCGATCTGTCTCTCTCTCCCTCTCTCTCTTTCTCCTGCTGCGCGAGTTTTTCTTTTGTTTCTTGCTTTTTATTCCTTGTTTTTATGCGATCTTCATCTCGTCCTCCTCCTCCTCCTCCTCCATCTCCGTTAATCTCTGCTCTCTGTTCTCTCTTTTTTTTCTCTTTTATTCCCTTTCCTCCTCTAGCTCTTCTCCTTCCTCTTTGCCTGATGTTCTTTTTTTTATATTTTACGTCTCTCTCTCTCTCTCTCTCTCTCTGTGCTTGTCTGTCTCTTCTCACGTATTCCATCTTCCTCCATTCTCTGTTCCTCGACGTCTTTCTCCTTTTGTCTTCTTTTTTTCTTATTTTCTCTCCATTATTATTCCTTTCTCCTCCCACACTGCCTCTCTCTCTCTCTCAAGTCCTTTCCCCTTATTCCTGTTCCTTCTTTCTTATTTCCTTGTTTGCTGTAATGTCTTTGTGTTATTTTTTTTCTCTGTCTCTGTCTGTCTTTCTGTCTCTCTTTTTGCTGCTCTCTACTCTTTTCTTCCTTTTTCGTAACTATTCCTCTCCTATCCCTCCTTCAGTCCCTTTGTCATACTTTTTTTTCTTTCTCTCCTTTCCCTTCTTCCTATCTTTCTTCGTCCGTCTCTTTGCTCTTGTCTTTCTTCTTTGGTACTTCGTCTTCCTCAGCCTTTGCTCTTCTTCCCATCCATGTCTTTCTATTTCAGTTTTTATCTTTCTCTCTTTCTTCACTCTTCTTTTCGTCTCTCACTATGTTCCCGTCCATGTTTTTCTATCTCATTTTTTATCTCTCTCGCCCTCTCTCTCTTCACTCTTCTTCTTTCGCAAATTTCCTTCTTCTTCTTTTCTTCTTTGTTGTCTATTACCTTCTTTGTCAGAGTGGTATTTCTTGGCTGCCATTTATTCGTCTTCCTCAGTTCTAATCTTCAATCTCTCTCTGTCTAGTTCTCTCTCTTACTTTCCTTAAATTCCTCACTGTTATTTATTCTTCGTCGTTTTCTATCGTTATCATCCTTCTATGTCTCGTTCTCATTCTTTTAGTTCTCTTACATTAATTTTCTTCGCTGTCAATTAACCCTCGTCATTCTTTATATTTATCTTCCTTTTCTTTTTGTCTCGTCTTCATTATCTTGCTCTTCTTCTTCGTTGTCATATTCCCCTCTCTCTCTTTATCGCCATCTTCCTTCTCTGTCTTGTTCGGCCTCTTTCTCTCCTTAACCTTTTCGATGTCATTTATTCTTTACCGTTCTAAATCCTCTTTCTCCATTTCTCTCTACCTCTATCTCTCCCTAATTTCTTCTCTGCCATCTATTCCTCGTTGTGACTCAGCTTCTATCTCTAATAAAATTCTCTATCTGTTTTTTTCCTTGTCATGCATTCCTCCCATTTTCAATCTTCGTCTTCCTTCTCTTCCTCTTTCTCTGTCTCTCTCTCTCCCTCAAATTCCTTCCTCTACCACTCAGCACTTCCATTACGGTGACCTCTCAGGTTCTCGCTCTCTCTGGAATTTGCTTTCGTCACCTGATTTGTGGACAAGGGACACACACACACACACACACACACACACACACACACACACACACACACACACACACACACACACACACAGATAGACAGACAGATAGATAGTGAAAGATAAAGAGAGAGGAGAAGAAGAAAGAACAGAGTAAATAATAAGATGTATACAAAAAAAACACATATAAGAAAAACATATTGAGAGAAAGAGATTAGATAAGATGAAGATAAGAGATGATGACAGAGGAAATAATGAGATGTGGACAAACCAAACACAAGAAAAACATAACAATACGAACAAGAGGAAAAGGAAGAACAAGAACACGAACCAAACCACAAGTACAAGACACTCAAAAAACGACACACACACACACACACACACACACACACACACACACACACACACACACACAACCACACAAAAAAGGAACCCAAAACGCAAGACCCATCCTCTCTCTCCATCACACACCCACACCCCAGTCCCCCCCAAAAGACCCCCCCCACACAAAAAAAAAGACCCAAGACCCAAGACCCAAGACCCATCCCACTCTCCATCTCTCCATTACACAAGCCAGCCCCCCCACCCCCCCACTCCAACACCCACCCACGGCACCTTACCTGTATGCTGGGGCGCGCAGGTGAGAAGGTCCTCCAAAAGCGCTCAGAACCTGTGGGGGACAAAAAAGGGAGTGTCAGAACCTCTTTACCGCCTATGTGACTCGCTTTACCCTGAGTAAATGAAGAGAGAGAGAGAGAGAGAGAGAGAGAGAGAGAGAGAGAGAGAGAGAGAGAGAGAGAGAGAGAGAGAGAGAGAGAGAGAGAGAGAGAGAGAGAGAGAGAGAGAGAGAGAGAGAGAGAGAGAGAGAGAGAGAGAGAGAGAGAGAGAGAGAGAGAGAGAGTAACATCCAGAATGACCACGATGGGGTAGCGGAGGTGAAAGTGAAGGGAACGCCCGTCTAGCTTTGTGGTGCCCTCTGAGACGCTGGGAAGGAGGAGGAGGAGGAGGAGGAGGAGGAGGAGGAGGAGAAAAGAGAGAAGGAGAGGTCATCGCTGGAGTCAGTAAGCCACCGGAAAAGGAGGAAGAGGAAGATGAGGAGGACAAGAAGGAAGAACATAGGAAGAACAAACAAAAGCAGACTTATTGGTATATAGCGAGGAGGAGGAGGAGGAGGAGGAGGAGGAAGACGAAAAAAAGAGGGAGGGAAAAAAGAGGAGAAAGAGAGAGAGAGGTCAGGGCAGAAGTCAGCAAGTCACCAGAGAAGGAGGAGGAGCAGGGGAAGGAAGAGAAGGAGGGGGAGGAAGAGAAGGAGAAGGAGGAGGAGGAGGAGGAGGAGGAGGAGGAGGAGAAAAAAGAAGGTGAAGAAGAGGAGAAAGAGAAAGAGAGAGGGGTCATCGCGGGAGCCACTAATTCACCGCTAGTATATGAGGTCATCGTGAGGGAGAAGGGAGGAAGGGAGGGAAGGCAGAAGGGAGGGTAGTGACACGACAAAAAGATAGCGTAAAAGATGGACAAGGGAGGGGCGCGGACATACACACGTGGGCGTCAGGTATGGGAGGAAGAGGAAGGGAGGGGGTGAAGTTACCTGAAGAAGTGTTACCTGGAGGAGTGTAAGGGTCATAGAGGGAGTGGCAGGTCACGAAGGGAGTGGTAGGGCAGGACGCGCAGGGCAGGAAGGAAGGGTCATGGTTTTAGGAAAGTATCAATATTAGGATAAAACACAAACCCCGTAGTGGGACAGGGAGGGGCACGAAGGAGGGGCGGGGCGGGGCGGTCCGGGGCGAGGGGGGGCGTGGGTGTAAGGGAAGGGAAGGCAGGCGCGAAGGGCAGAAGGAGGGGGTAGAGGGGAATGGAGAAGGAGAGGAATAAAAGACAAGAAAAACAAAAATAAGAAGCAAAGACAGATAAATAGATTGCTAGATAGATAGAGGAAGAGAAAACAAGTAATGGTGGGTGATTGAAAGACAGACAAGAGATAGAGGGAGGGAAGAATGCAGGGAGAGAGTAAAGAAAGAGAAGAGAAAGAAAAGGAAAGGGAGAGTGGAGGCAAGAATGAGGAAGGGAAGATGGAAAATGAAAGTGGGAGGAAGACAGGAAAGAAGAAAGAGAGGAAAACATTGACAGAGGAAACAAGCGAAGAAGGGATGAAGGAATGGAAATCGAAAAAAAAGAAAGACGGAGTGAAAGAGCAAAGAAGGGAAGAAAAGATGAAAGGGAGAGGGAAAAGAGAGAAGAAAGAGAGAGTAAGGGACATAGGGAGGAAGTGTGTGGGTGTGCAGGAAGGTCACACACACACACACACACACACACACACACACACACACACACACACACACACACACACACACACACACACACACGGGCACACACACTTGGATATATTAGAACATAAAGTTAAATATACACGTGGAATGACCGTGTAACGTTTTTTCCTTCACTCGCGTCGCATTAAGTTAAATGTTTCCACGCGAACCCAACTGAATATTTTCTTTCTATTCCTTTAGTTACCCTTCTGTGCGCAATTACTTCCCAACACACACACATATCCGATTTTCAGTGTATGAACGGCGTGGATAGATAGATAGATAGATAGATAGATAGATAGATAGATAGATAGATAGATAGATAAATAGATAAGTAGAGAGATAAAATATTAGAAACTAGAAAAGATAAGAAAAAGAAAGATAAAATGAAGAAAAAAAGAAGATTGAGACAGGAAAATAAGATAAGAGAAGAAATGAGAGAGAGAGAGAGAGAGAGAGAGAGAGAGAGAGAGAGAGAGAGAGAGAGAGAGAGAGAGAGAGAGAGAGAGAGAAACGTATGTAGGTGTACCATGGAAAAATGACTCAATGTCCTTTAACGCGCGCACACACACACACACACACACACACACACACACACAGCTATCCCCTCCCCTTCCCCCCACTCCCACACGAAGTTCAAAACAGAAAAAAAGCAAATCAACAACAAATATAAATAAAAAAACTCAATCTCACCAACAACAATAATTGCACAAACCAGAGAAAAAATGAGAGAGAGAGAGAGAGAGAGAGAGAGAGAGAGAGAGAGAGAGAGAGAGAGAGAGAGAGAGAGAGAGAGAGAGAGAGAGAGAGAGAGAGAGAGAGAGAGAGAGAGAGAGAGAGAGAGAATAATAAAAATCCTGCAGGAAATACATTGAGGGAAATTTTTAGTGCCGTGTAATGTGTTCACGAGAATAAGTAATTACGCAAGCTATACAAAGACGAGGAAGACAAAGAAGAGAAAAGAGCGGGCAAAGAAAAATAGATATGCTGTTACAGAGAAAGCAAAGAGAAGGGGCGAGCAGGGAGATGGAAGAGGAGGAGAAGAGCAGGAGCAGGAGGAGGAGGAGGAGGAGGAGGAAGAATGAGAAGTACAAAAGAACGAAGGGAAAGAAGGAGAAAAAGAGGAGGAGGAGGAGGAGCAAAAGGGTAAGAAAGAAGACGAGAAAAAGAAGAGGAGCAGAAAGGAAGGAGGAGGAAGGAGGAGAAGTACAAAAGGACGAAGGGTAAGAAGAAGGATAAAAAGGAGAAGGAGGAGGAGCAGCAGGGGAAGAAAGAAGACGAGAAAAAGAAAAGAAGGAGCAGGAAGGAAGGAGGAAGAGGAAGAATGAGAAGTACAATTTGGACGAAGGGGAAGAAGAAGGAGAAAAGGAGAAAGAGAAGGATGAAGAAAGGAGGAAGAAAGAAGACGAGAAAATGAAAAGAAGGAACAGGAACAGGAAGAAAAGGAGGAAATAGTGTTGGATGGATCAGGATATGCAAGAGAAAAGAATAACTATGCGAAGTCAAAGAGGAAGAAGTGATGAAAGAGAAGGAGGAGGAGGAGGAGCGGGTGGAGGAGGAGGATCGGGTGCGGTGGTGGAGAGAAAAACAAACATATAATAAAGACATAAGAATGGAGCCAGTCTGAAGGTATACATACATCATAATACGTGACCTTTCCCTAGTGTGTGTGCGTGTGTGTGTTTAGATAGATAGATAGATAGATAGAGAGAGAGAGAGAGAGAGAGAGAGAGAGAGAGAGAGAGAGAGAGAGAGAGAGAGAGAGAGAGAGAGAGAGAGAGAGAGAGAGAGAGAGAGAGTAAAAGTGAGACAGCGGACTTTTGCATGCTGATAAAATTGGTAACATTGTTGATTACTCTCTCTCTCTCACACACACACACACACACACACACACAAAAGATAAGATAAGATAAGACAAGGTCAGAAAAATGAAGAGGAGAAAGAGAAAGGAAAGAACAGATGACGAACAGGAAGAAAAAACAAGAAAACAAGAAAGAAAAGAATGGCAGAGTAAAATAAATAAAGAGTATGAGTTCAAGAAAAATATTATATGAAAGAAAATGCACAAAGAAAACAAGAACGAAAAAAATATAGAAAGAAAGAGAAAAAAAAAACGCAAACCCGCAACCAAGAATCTCAACCACATCAACTTAATGTACTGCAAGTCTTCAGAGAGAGAGAGAGAGAGAAAAAAAAAAAGAGAGAGATCGAGAGATAGTGAGGGGGAGAAGAAAAAAAATAAAAATACCTCACGATCAAGCAGAACAACACGTCAATGCACTAATGAACACGGAGGAAGAAGGAAGAAGGGAGGAGGAGGAAGTAGAAGGAGGAGGAGGAGGAGGAGGAAGAGCAGCCTGAACAGGGGTATCCCGAGGCGCCTCAGCTCTTAATGATGTGTTCTGTTAGGAAGGGGAAGGAAGGCAAAGAGAATAGAGAAGACGAAGGCAAAAGAAGCACAAAAGGTAAAAGAGGAGAGGAAGAAGTAAAAGTAGACGTGTTTTTTTCTGAAAGAGGGACGAAGGCAAAGAAGAGAGGGAGAGAATATATATAGAGAGTGTTCTGTTGGGAAGGGGAAGACAGGTAAAGGGAAGAGAGAGGACGAAGGCAAAAGAAGAAAAGATATAAGAGGAAAAAAGTAGAAGTGGACGTGGTTTTTCTGAAAGGGGGACGAAGGCTAAGAAGAGAGGGAGAGAAGAGAGAGTAGAAGGTTAGAGGACGAAGGCAGAGGACGAAGAGAAGGTGAGGGAGGAAAAGTAAGAAGCAGGGGTTGATGATCTCTGTTAGGAAGTTTAAGAACGACGGAAAATAAGGTGGAAAAAAAGAGGAACGGTGAGGTGGATGAGTACGGGTGAAGACAGGCAAAAAGGACTAAGAGAAGTGACGAAAGAAAGGAGGAAGAAGGAGCAAGAAAAGGAAGGTTAGGGAACGAAGATATATGAGAAGAGGAGGGATAAAGAGGAACTAGAGGAGGAGATAGGGAAAAGAAGTAAAAGGATGAGAAGAAGCAGAATACGAAGAGAGAGAAAAGGATAACAGAGGAAGGTTAGAGAAAGAAGAGATAGAAGAGAGGAATGAGGAGCGAAAATTAGCAAAAAGAGAATAGAGGAAAGACGACCAAAAGAGAAGAAGAAAAAAGGAGAGGAAATGGAAGTGAAGAAGTGGAAAAGAGAGAAGAAATGTGAGGAGAGAGAGAGAGAGAGAGAGAGAGAGAGAGAGAGAGAGAGAGAGAGAGAGAGAGAGAGAGAGAGAGAGAGAGAGAGAGAGAGAGAGAGAGAGAGAGAGAGAGAGAGAGAGAGAGAGAGAGAGAGAGAGAGAGAGAGAGAGAGAGAGAGAGAGAGAGAGAGAGAGAGAGAGAGAGAGAGAGAGAGAGAGAGAGAGAGAGAGAGAGAAAATAAAGTTGAACGACTTGAGGTAGGAAAAAAAGGAAAAATAGATAAGAATAAAAAAAGGGATGAAGAAAAAGCAAATGAAGTGGAATAAGAAGAGGAGGGGGAGGAGGAGGAGGAGGAACACAAAGGAAGAACAAACAACAGCAAACCTGATGGTCCTTACGAGGCTGTTTGTGACAAGCTACACTAACTATCTAATCAATGGTGCACAAAGGGGGAAGAGAAAGAGATAACTAATGGTAGATGGAGGGAACGAGATGAAGGTGAATACAAGAGATAAAAACCACAAAGATAAGAATTAATGGGAAAAAGAAAAGCAGAGAACGGTCAAGGAAAATCAAAGAGGGAATATGAAAAGATGGCGGTGGTGATGGTGGTGGTGATGGTGGTGATGACACTCCTGGTGATGGTGATGGCGGTGGTGATGGTGGTGGTAACAATGGTGGTGATGACACTCCTGGTGATGGTGATGGCGGTGGTGATGGTGGTGAAAGGCTACTCACACACAATCACCATAAACCAAAACCAGCAATAAAACAACTCAAACAAAACACAACACACACATACACACGCACGCACACAAACGCATAAAAATAAAGAGCGCCACGCATGGAGCTAAACGCAAAAGCAATAATAATTATACCCAAAGGCGACAATAAAGAGACGAGCGCTGATTCTTACGAGCCCTCAGACAAAGACTCGATCAGCGTCCAGGGCCACGCGTCTAATGGACCATTGTGGAAGGCGGAGGACTTGTAACGCCCACAGAACGCCGGTGACATGAGGGCGGACCGCATTAGATAGATAGTCCAGAGGTAAAAAAAGGACAACAAAAACATGGACAGTAACACAATGAATAAAAGACAGGTAGAAACAGGTAGAGTCAATAGTGAAGGGACTTGTAACACCTCAGAGCGCCGGTGACACGAGGGTGGGGCGTACTAGATAGATAGTCAGAGAGGAAAAAAAGGACAGCAAAAACATGGTCATTGATACAGAGACACAGCCAACAGGGGAGGACTTGTAACACCTCAGAACGCCGGTGACAAGAGGGTGGAGCGTACTAGACAGATAGTCAGAGAGGAAAAAAAGACAGCAAAAACATGGTCATTGATACAGAGACACGTGCAGGCAGAGACACAGCGAATAGGGGAGGACTTGTATCACCCCTCATGCTATAGACACAAGGGTGGAGCGCACGCGATCGATAGCCAGCGTGAAAATAAAGGGATAGCAAAAACATGGAAGGTAACACAATGAATATAAAGACAGACAGAGACACAGAGTAACAGCCAAGTAGAGAGGGAGTCATGAACACCTCAGACTCTAAAGACACGAAGGTGGAGCGGCCTAGACAGAAACCCAAGGAGGAAAATAAGGCAACAAAAATATGGGCAGAGCTACAGTGAATATAAAGACAGATAGATTAACACCCAGACAGTCAATCATGAAGAGAGTTGTATCACACATCAGAATGCTATAGACACGCGGGTGGAGCGCTTGAGATAGATACGAAACCAGTGGATGTTAAAGGAAGGTAAAAACATGGTCACTGATACAAATTAATACAAAGGCGCGTGATGGAAGAGAAGCAGGAGGTAGCCAAAAGGGAGAGGACTTGTAACTCACCTCAAATACTGGTGACACAAGGGTGAAGAGCACGGGGTAGAGCGCCGAAAGGGTAAAAAAGGAAGATAAAAACATGGTCAGTAATGCAAAAGAATACAAAGGCACGTGATGGAAGAGAAGCAGGAGGGAGCCAAAAGGGAGAGGACTTGTAACTCACCTCAAATACTGGTGACACAAGGGTGAAGAGCACGGGGTAGAGCGCCGAAAGGGTAAAAAAGGAAGATAAAAACATGGTCAGTAATGCAAAAGAATACAAAGGCACGTGATGGAAGAGAAGCAGGAGGGAGCCAATAGGGAGAGGACTTGTAACACACCTCAAATACTGGTGACACAAAGATGAAGAGAACAGGATAGAGGGCCAGAGGGGTAAAAAAGGAAGATAAAAACACGAAACTGAATATAACGACAGCCAGAGTAACAGGTAGACAGCAAAGAAGAAAGGGACCCAAGCTCACCTCAAGATCTAGATACTCGAGGGTGGAGTACATGAGATGGAGAGCAAGGTGAGAAAAGACAGCAAAAACATGGTCACTGATACAAAAAAATACAAAGGCACGTGATGGAAGAGAAGCAGGAGGTAGCCAATAGGGAGAGGACTTGTAACTCACCTCAAATACTGGTGACACAAGGGTGGAGAGCACGGGATAGAGCGCCGAAAGGGTAAAAAAGGAAGATAAAAACATGTCACTGAGAATATAACGACAGCCAGAGTAACAGGTAGACAGCAAAGAAGAAAGGGACCCAAGCTCACCTCAAAGTCTAGATACTTGAGGGCGGAGTGCATGAGATGGAGAGCAAGGTGAGAAAAGACAACAAAAACATGGTCACTGATACAAAGACACGTGCGAGTAGAGACACAGGTAGACAATAAAATAGGAAGGGACTCGTAGCACACCTCAAATCATGGTGACACGAAGGTGGGACGCACTAGATAGATAGAGTCAGTGGGTAAAGAATAGGATAGCAAAAACATGGACAGTGCTACAAAAGAATATAAAAACACGTGCAGGAGGAGAAACAGGTGAACAGCCAATAGGAGAAGGCTTCTAAAACACATCAGAATGAAACGCAATGAGAAAGTCTGAGGGTGAAAACGGGAAGATAAAAGCATGAACTATGACACAAAGACTAAAGACAAGGAGAGTAACAGATAGTCAGCGCCTCGAACGCAGAAGACAGAAGGGT